>NC_056744.1:1816954977-1817254977 GCF_019279795.1 Protopterus annectens
AACGTTGTTCCACTGTTTGGCAACATTGTTGCTATAGAGGGAAGTACCTGCGGAATTGTTGGCTTTGGGCACTTCTAATAGGAGTTTTTGATTGGACGGCAGAAATTTAGTTTTGGTGCTTGGGTAAAGTAGGCTTTGTAGAGCAGGGTTTTCTTAGGGGAGTGGAGAAGATTGTGGGTTAGTATAAGTTGGTTATAAAGACCAAGGTTGGGAAGTTCCAGCCAAGTGTTTTGAGGGGAGTGCAGTGATGTGTTCTGTGGGGTGTATTGGTTGCAAACTTGGCAGTTTTATTATAGAACGTTTGATGATAAGTTCGGATTTTCTGAGGTTGATGAATATTGGTGACGCATACAAACGTATGGAGATGAGATGTGTGCCTGCAATAGTGGCTCTGGTGGAGTCTGTTAGGAACTGCTTGTTTCTGTTTAGCATGGCAAGTTTCTTTAAGTACTTTAAGGTGGTGGATATACGCATGTCAAATTTCATGTCTGAGCCCTAGCAGTTTAGTGTGACTCTATATGACTGTGTTACTGGAGGTGATGTTGAAGTTGATATTATGAGAGGAGTGCTGTGTGGGTGGAAAGATAATAAGCTGAGTCTCACTGGGATTTAATTTAATTGCAAGTCTGAGAGCCAACTTTCAACAGCTAGAAAGAGGATTGTATTTGTTGTAGGAGAGTCTGGGGGGAGGGAGAGGCACAGTTTAGTGTAGAATCGTATTGTCTGGTGGAAGCGTGTGAGTATGGCTGCATGTAGGTTCTTGGTAAAAATAGAAAAATGTGGTGCCCCAAGTGTGGAACCCCATGGGGCTCCTAATGTGACCAGTAGTAACATGGAGAGTTCCTGGTGCCATCTGACTGCCTGCTGTCTACCTGTTAGGTAATTTCTAAACCAGGAAATGGTAGATGGACTTAGATTTAGCTCTGTGTGTGTGTGAATTAATTTGTTATGGTTTTGTTATGGTTTACCATGTCAAAGGCATTGGAAAGTTCTAAGAATAGAGCGGAGACATCATTTCCATTGCTTCTGTGTTTGTTGACAGTGTGAAAGACATAAGAGCTGTAGTAGTGTTTTGCAAAGGTCTGAAGCCATGTAATGTTTTTGTTAGTAGATTAAGAGTTTAGGAATGTCATGATTTGTGGGTGAACACACCTTTTCAAGGATTTTGGAAAGGGGGAAGAGTGTGGTGATCAGTCGATAATTGGTTAGTTTTTTGGAGTTGCCTCCTTTCTACAGTGGAGTGTGATAAAGATGGGGAACAGAGTGCTCCGTTACAGAATGATTCATGAGAATTGTTATAGGATATGCAATAGCATTAGCAGCAGTCTTTAAGAATTCAGCTGGTAGATTGTCTCCAGAGAGAGTTGTAGGTTTTAGCTTATTAAGCATCTTTTTAACAGTGGAGATGGGGACAGGTTGCAGTGAGAAGCTCAGATCAGTGGAGATGGGGACAGATTGCAGTGAGAAGCTCAGATCAGTGGAGATGGGGACAGGTTGCAGTGAGAAGCTCAGATCAGTGGAGATGGGGACAGATTGCAGTGAGAAGCTCAGATCAGTGGAGATGGGGACAGATTGCAGTGAGAAGCTCAGATCAGTGGAGATGGGGACAGATTGCAGTGAGAAGTTCAGATCAGTGGAGATGGGGGCAGATTGCAGTGAGAAGCTCAGATTAGTGGAGATGGGGGCAGATTGCAGTGAGAAGTTCAGATCAGTGGAGATGGGGGCAGATTGCAGTGAGAAGCTTAGATTAGTGGAGATGGGGGCAGATTGCAGTGAGAAGCTCAGATCAGTGGAGATGGGGGCAGATTGCAGTGAGAAGCTCAGATCAGTGGAGATGGGGGCAGATTGCAGTGAGAAGCTCAGATCAGTGGAGATGGGGGCAGATTGCAGTGAGAAGCTCAGATCAGTGGAGATGGGGGCAGATTGCAGTGAGAAGCTCAGATCAGTGGAGATGGGGGCAGATTGCAGTGAGAAGCTCAGATCAGTGGAGATGGGGGCAGATTGCAGTGAGAAGCTCAGATTAGTGGAGATGGGGACAGATTGCAGTGAAGTTCAGATCAGTGGAGATGGGGGCAGATTGCAGTGAGAAGCTCAGATTAGTGGAGATGGGGGCAGATTGCAGTGAGAAGCTCAGATCAGTGGAGATGGGGACAGATTGCAGTGAAGTTCACATCAGTGGAGATGGGGGCAGATTGCAGTGAGAAGCTCAGATTAGTGGAGATGGGGACAGATTGCAGTGAAGTTCAGATCAGTGGAGATGGGGGCAGATTGCAGTGAGAAGCTCAGATCAGTGGAGATGGGGACAGATTGCAGTGAAGTTCAGATCAGTGGAGATGGGGACAGGTTGCAGTGAGAAGTTCAGATCAGTGGAGATGGGGACAGATTGCAGTGAGAAGCTCAGATCAGTGGAGATGGGGGCAGATTGCAGTGAAGTTCAGATCAGTGGAGATGGGGGCAGATTGCAGTGAAGTTCAGATCAGTGGAGATGGGGGCAGATTGCAGTGAAGCTCAGATCAGTGGAGATGGGGGCAGATTGCAGTGAGAAGCTCAGATCAGTGGTATTTATTTTGGGTGACTTGATAGTAGTAGGTGTTTTTTTGAGAGTTGGCTAGAGCTAGGATGGAATCTGTAAAGAATTTGTTGAACTGGGTTGCTATGTTTGTTGAGTTGTCAGTGTTTGGAGAAGCAAGGGTGCCAGCTTTACCTGGGTGGAGTAAATTGTTGATGGTTACCCAAATATTTTAAGCTCATTTTGATATCTGTTTTGAGTGCTGTGATAGTAGCTTGTGTTATCACCCTTAATAATTTTCTTTGCGTTGTTCCTGAGTTCAAGACATTTTTGTCAGTAGGGGGTACCTGTTTTCTTCCAGTTAGCCCAAGCTTTGTCCATGTTATGTAGTAGGGATCTAGTCTCATTGGATAACCAGGGGAAATAGGTAGGTAGACAATTCAAATGGTTCTGGGGGTGCATGGTGGTCTAGTATTATGAGGAAAGTTGAGTTAAAGTAGGACACTGTGTCATCTAGGTAAGTGTTCTCAAAGGGTGCCAGTTACAACTTTGTAGAGCAGTAATAAAACTATTGGGGTTAAAGGATTTTTTTACTACTTTATTGATTGGTGGTGGATTTGACAAGATTTGATGTCTAATTAGGTAGGTTGGGGGGGCCTGAATTACTAATGTTGGCTGGTCTGTTTGATAATATCCTGTCTAGTATTGATTCCCTCTTTGTAGTTTTATCGACTCTGGTTGGGTGGTGGATAAGCTGAGAGAACCTACAGATATTTATGACGTTTGTAGGTTTGGAGGAGTTGCATGTTTGCCAGTCAGTATTGAAATCTCCTAGTAGTATTGTTTCTTGCGGTAGTGAGACGGAGGCCCAGTGAAGTAGGATTTCTGCAGTGTCGATATTGTTACCTGGTGGAAAGTAGCAGCCAATTAGGTTTGTTTCCTTTTTGTTTTTTTTTGTTTTTTTTTGTTTTCCTTTAGTGTTTAATTGTAGTTTAGTAATTATGGCCTCAGCTGTTAGTGTAGGCAATGGAACGTTTATTATTTCTATGTTTAATTTGTTTTTTTAAAGAAAACAATAATGCCTACACCTTTTTGTTAGCTCTATCTTTGCTCAGAAGGTTGTAACCAGGAGGAATTCATTGGTAGTTGTGTCCGGTTTTAGCCATGTTTCAGTGAGGAACAATATCGGGAGAGACGGAAAGATGTGTTTTTGTAGGTCTGAGGTCTTGTTTATGATGCTTCTGATAAGTATAAGCAGGTCAGAGGGCTTTCTTGAGGGATGTACTGTAGTGTGCGTTGACAAACGTAAGGGCTGCGATGTGCTACTCAACGGAGGCATGACTGGCATTCTATGCTAATTTGTTGATGACATCATGCATACATTGATGGCTGATTAACACATGTGACTTTTTGAGTCTTTCAGAAGGATAGAGTATGACAATGCCTGGGACGGACAGCAGGAATATTCATTATGTAGTCTGTTTACCCTCTTCCTCAATGCAGTTCGATCTCGGAGTTGCATATTCAAGTAGTGGGCATTGTGGGAGGTGCAGCACCCCCCCACAAGGGGGGTGTAGGGTGGCTTGCCCCCTTGCAAAAGCAGGGGGGAAAAGTAACTTCTTGATAATATTCAAGGAAAACCTGTACTCTGTAAAGTGGAAATCACAGTAAAATATTCATGGCTTTGTTCTGTTCTTGCTCACTGGCCGTTTTGCTCAGGCTGTGCAATTAAATACCTAATTGCGTTTAAATACCTACATGATGTGTTTGCAAATCTTTACCAGAACTTTATACAAATGTGCTTCCTCATCAGGATGAATATGCATGTTGATGAAAACCACATCATATTGATTATTCATGAGTACAGCAAGACGTCAGCCAGGTGTGGCAGGGTTTGGGAGGTACTTGCTGCTGCGCATTTGGTAAGCCAGTACACTACACCATCACAACGGATTACTCTCCCCAAATTACACTAAACATACAGCACAGCATATAGTATCAAGTTGAGTTGAGAACAGGTGTCCATCTGGTAAATCAGCAGACCATGCCACCCATTATTTATAAACCAGGAATAGTGGACAATGTCTCGCGCTCACATGCCGTACAGACATACTAGTAAAGTATATCCATACGTACATATATTCACTCGTGTACACATACTCACTGGCGCATGCCCACAATAACAGACATGCACAAGGATCTTCTGAAGGGAAACATGCTCACTTCGTTTTTTTTTTTTTAATAATCGAGCTGGGGGGGGGGGGGTAGTTGCCCACCCACTCACCCTATATATCTGGCACCTTGTGAACTCCTAGTTGATTACTACATAAATAAAACCAGCCTGCAAAAACAGTATTAAATTCAAACAAGAACATCAGCATGTCTTTCAGCTCTCTAGCATTTTACACAAGTTTACACAAGGTCCATGATTTTGCCTCATCTGGCATGTTTATTTTTAGTTGATCACTGAGGACCGCACTCAGTAGTTGAGACTGGGAGGTATCTGTCTATTTGTTTATACTTCTGTCGACTGGTTTAGTAGCACTAGGCTAGCTGAGCTCTTTTCAGTGGAAATTCTGGGTAGAAAAACATCCTTCAAAAGTGAGTCTTGCCTTGCCAAGTTATGGGGGGCTGCTGTGCATGGATAAGACAAAACAACAAAAAAAAATCTGTATGATAGCAAATATGCCTTAATCCTCTCTGCTCCCAGGGGAAGTGTCGTATGACGTGCTTTAAGCATAGTCTGACTTAGTTTCGTTTAACGAACATTTCGTGTTAACTGCTTAACTCAGGAACCCCACACAGCCTTCCTGAAGACACTGGAGGGTATAAATGCATCTCCAAACACAATCATATTGGGTGACTTCAACTACCCGAATATAGACTGGGAACATTACTCAAGCCCCAACTTTCTAGCCCAGCGGTTCCTGGAGTTCATAAATTCAAATGCCATGGAACAGCTAGTCACTGTTCCCACGAGAGGAGAAAATATACTAGATCTCATTATCACAAACATGGGGACAAAATGCTCCACACCGGAAGTATATGCCTCATTGGTGAGATCTGATCATAAACTAATCTCACTGGAAATCCACATCCCGCCCCCACCCCAAACAAAAAAGATCACAGTGAAGAGCTTCTCTAAAGCAAACTTCACACTACTCAAGACTGGTGTGGTATCCTTCAAGGCCCCTGTGCCAGTGGAAACCACAACCCAAGCTGCGGAAGCCCTTACAAATGCCTTCTATGAACACCTCCAGGACTGCATGGATCAGGCAGTCCCAGATAAAACCAAGACTTTCCACAAAGGGCAAACGTCCAGTCTGGTGGACCCCAGCCATTAACAAACTTTACAATAAGAGGAGAAAGCTATTACATGATGGAACAAAATCCATAAAAGGGAAGTCACCCCTGATCATTTAGTAAAAAAATACTAGCACTCATAAAATCAACTAAGGCCAATTTTGAGAGAAAAATTGCCATAGATTCAAAAGACAATCATAAGGCCTTTTTCAGCTATGTTAGAAACCTGGGTGGAAACTCCCAGATATGCTCAGAATTAGTCCAAAATGATACAAATCACTGAACCCACTAACATTGCCAACATACTGGCAGACTGGTTCAGTGCAAACTTCACCCCCCTCTCCCCCCAAAAGGAGCGATAACTATCCCAGCGGAGTGTAGCCTCCCAGACATCTCAAATGCGCAGGTGAAAGCTGCTCTCTCTAAAGCTAAAAACACAGCATCAATGGGACCGGATGGTGTCCCCGGCTGTGTGCTACATGAACTCAGTGAGGAACTAAACCCGCACATAAGGCAGCTGTTTAATCTCAGCCTTACCACAGGGTACATGCCCAGGGAGTGGCGTATGGCAACTGTGGTCCCACTCCACAAAGGCGGTGCCTCTACGGACCCTGGTAATTACCGCCACATAAGCTTAACGAGTCTAGTCTGCAAAGCCATGGAGAGGATCATAATGGAGCTCATAAACAAAGATATAGGGGACTTGCAGACATTGGACCCGACCCAGTTTTGGTTTTGTCAAGGGCAGATCATGCCTTTTGAACTTGGTCGACTTCTTCGAAGCAGTCACCAAGGCCATTGATGAGGGAAAGGCAGTCCATACAGCCTACCTTGACCTTGCAAAAGCTTTAGACACAATACCCCACTCAGGTATAATAGAAAAACTTACCAGCTTAAATGTAAACCCATATGTCACAAGATGGGTTTCAAACTGGCTTAAGGACAGAACCCACAGGGTTAGAGTTGCTGGCACTATGTCAGACTCCAAGCCAGTCACAAGTGGTGTCCCACAGGGCTCTGTCCTTGGCCCCCTATTGTTCGGCATCTACTTCTCAGAAGTACAGGCCAACATAGGAGGACTCTGGCTGACAAAGTTTGCAGATGACTGCAAACTGGGTGCCATAGTGGAAAGTGCATTGGACACTGATATCCTTCAGAGGGGACTCACGGAAACTGATAGCTGGTGCCAGAGCCATGGCCTGAAGTTAAACGCCAAAAAATGTATAGTCATACCGTTGGGGAAAAATAAGGTAACCCCAAGCTACCATATAGGTGGCAATCCACTAAGCACTAGTGATCGGGGACCTGGGACCCAGGTTGGCAGTGGCCTTTCTTTTGACACTCACGTTGCTAAAGTGGTTAGAAAGACCTTCTACATTGCCCACCTGATCATGAAGGGATTCGCATCCAGATCTAGTGAAGTCATTGTTCCCCTGTACTTTTCACTTATCAGACCAATGATAAGTACAATGCCCCATTCGGGATGTATCTCACCCGACACCTGCAGCAATTGGAGAGACCCCAAAAGGATAAAGGGATCTGTCATATGCTGCCAGATTGAAGCCAGCTGTATTCAGTCGCATACAGTCTGCTCAGAGGTGACCTGTGCCTGACATACAAGGCCACAAGGCCATGTCCAACCTGGAATTAATGGACATGCTCCACCTCAAAAAAATCCAAATCCACCAGAACCACTAGAGCAAGCGATTTAAACCTTAGCACAGATATAAATAGGACGTGCTGGAGGGATAGATTTATCACTCTCCCTATGCTGTGGAGTAAAATCCCGGTCCATGTGAGGCAGAGCACCTCGCTGGCTCTGTTCAAGAGAAATCTTGACCTGTGGATGGGAGATAGTAGGTTTACCCCGGGAATCTTCTCTGTGTCACTGCTGGACAGAGGCACAACAAACTAATGGGCACAGTATTTTTTCATATAAGGGGTGGCGTAAGCCACAAAACTTTGGGCTAGGCTTATAAATGCCTTTGGGCAGATAGCCTAGTATAAACCTATGAACCTATAAATAACTCTCCTCAAGAGTTCTGGATGAAGCCTAAAAATAAAGGAGATACAAAGGATCAAAATCGGCAGCACTTTTTAAAAGGGACACTAATTCACTTAAAATGTTAATAGAAAAACTGTTCATCAAAATCTGTTTCTGAACAAGAAGTGAGACTCTAACATCACTGACTAGTACTTAGTGATTTACTAGACAAACAATTTGGGAGGGACAGTAATGAACAAAATCAGGAACAGTTAAAATGCCTTCAGTTTATTGTAGTTTGTTTCTATTCTACACGCAGTTCTGCGATTTAAATTAAAACCATTCCCTCTAAAATTTACCATTTTTAGAATATAATAATTAGGGGGCAAAGCCGCAGATGAGGACATATTTTAAATATTGTCGTATAAGAGTAGAGAGTTAATGTAAACACAGGTTTTGCTTTAACATCTGATTTCCTGAGGGATATTAAGTGGACGGCAGCTGCAATATGATCCTGCACCCAATTCGTGTCACTCTGGGGGGGGGGGGGGGGGGTGACGCTTACCACCGAGCATCCCAGTGTGTCTTAAAATAAACGTAGGTGGGTGGTTCTTAAGATTCCAGACCGAGGGCAGGTAGCAGCAGCAGCTGATGGTCTGCTACATGGGCAATTTAAAAATGTTGGGAATAACTGGTAAATTACCCACTGTATAAATCACATTTTTGGGTCACATTTGAGTTCAACTACTTTTATAAGGGCCCTAGTGTACACCTATGAACAGCATACAATTGCTTCATTTCATCTTAAATAGCCATACCTCTCAACCTCTTAACATAAAGATCATAGCAGGGGACTATCTGATATATTTCACAGTGGAAGGTCTTTGTATACTAGACTGTATGCAATTAGTGATGACTAATTCTGTTATCCTAATTGTTTAATCAGGTATAGCCACTGTAGAGAGCCAAGGAGAAAAGCTGTAGATATAATATACAAAGTGAAAGTATGAGTGTCGGACCAACCTGGTTAACAAATATTAAATAAATCTTATTTTATGAAAAAAAATCAATAAATTTCGGCGGGGTTACAGTTTAATTCTGAGGATAAAAGCATGTCCTTAGTTTATTATGCCTGAATAAAATGATTGCATTTGAGAGGTATGTACTATGGCAAGTCATGTTTTGCTGTATTGCCACCTGCCCTATTTAGTACATTTTTTTGTAAATGGTGCCACCTGGTGGGCATATGCATAATAGCTCTTAAGCTTAAAAGACACTAAAGGCAGAATTACAGGTTGTGTGGCATTTGCAAATAAAACACGTTTTATTTAATGCATTTGCAAATGTTTTGATATTAACTGATTACGCTAATCAAAACTGTTTGAAACCATGGTACAAATTCTAACTCTGGATAGTAATATCTTGCATATTATAGTAACAAAACTAGGATCTTCCTGCTCCATACAAATGATTTTGTCTATACATGACTCATTTTTCATAGGTTGATGGATGAATATTAGGCTAACTGCCCTAAAGTGCCATTTAAGCCTAGCCAGTAACCCAAGGTCAGAGGCAAACTGTGTACCTTGTGTTTGTAGGGTGAAGAGCTTGACCATTATGCCAGCTCCTCCCCCCAACAAATGCAATACTGGCTTTTAAAAGCAGAGTATGCATTAAACAGCAATGAGGATCGGCTGATTGCACCCCCACCAACACTTTGCTCCTAGGATAGTTGCCCCCTTTCCCCTGCCTAGCTGCACTACTGTTCTTTGGCTATACCTTTTACGTGATGCAAGGGTTAGGAGGTAGGCTCTACAGGAAGTTAACTGCGAAAGAGCTTTGGCAGTGTTTTTTGTCTGACTGTAGAACGCAAGGATTGGATCCACTGTTAATCCAAGGTATTTTTATTCTTTTACATTAATAATAGTATTGCCTTGTAAGTCTTTAAGTCATAAGTCTGGTAGTGATGACTGAATTTTCTTTACACCTAAAAAAAAAACAACTTTAATAATTCACAAAATAACAGCGGAGCAGAAAGGCACGTAATGACTTTGTCGTGTCTCCTAATCTACACCAACTGGCACAGCCACCTGAGTATTATGAGATCGGACTGTTACACAGTCACAGTATATGCATGTAAAACGCTGTACATACTAGTTATCACATCTCCCCTTAAGGGGAGAGAGAGAGAGAAAACTCTCTGTCATGGCACAGTAACTCAGTTTCATGTCCACATGTAACATTCTTGGATACAGTGCAGAGCTGTGCAAAGAAACCTTAACATTTTTGCACATTTTCTTTTCTCCATGCAATTATTTTTCTGATGGCAGTTTTTGATGTAAACAGATTTCAACAGTAATGCAACTCCATCTATATGTAAAAAAGTGAATTGGTGCTGACCTGCCACCTGGATCTGGCTGTATTCATAAAGTGGATTAGAGATTTCACCATCATCATTAGTTTGGGTTGCTCTAAAATCTGTAGAGGAAAAGGGTAAGAGAAATAAAACGTTTTGAACTTCGCACAGTGGCTCATTAGAGCAGTCTGGGCAGAATCAGTAACAGTAATGTCTGGATTAACAGCAGCACTGCGACTTACAGTTTGTGTGGCTTCCAAACGCATTTCTGATTTGGGACTTCCACCCTTGTCTCTGGTACTTGGTTATGGTAGAGCCTATGACACTGGAACACTCTGGCTAAGGAACTCATAATCCCCAGTTTGAAAACCTGTGAATGGCTGGAACTCAACTTTCACACAGAATCCACAGGAACTGTATGTGCCTCCAGTTATATCTCATGATGGTTAAGTACAGTGAGACATGAGGGCATTAGCTGTGCAGGACTTACTCCTGCAGCTCTCTGTGGTGTAGTACAGTAACTCATGAGAATATTAGCTGTGCAGGACTTACTCCTGTAACACTGTGTGGTGTAGTACAGTGAGACATGAGGACATTAGCTGTGCAGGACTTACTGCTGTAGCACTGTGTGGTGTAGTACAGTGAGACATGAGGACATTAGCTGTGCAGGACTTACTGCTGTAGCACTGTGTGGTGTAGTACAGTGAGACATGAGGACATTAGCTGTGCAGGGCTTACTCATAGCTCTGTGGTGTAGTACAGTAAGACATAAGGGCATTATGTGTGCAGGACTTAATCGTGTAGTACAGGAAGACACAAGGACATTAGCTGTGCAGGACGTACTCCTGTAGCTCTGTGTGGTGTAGTACAGTGAGACATGAGGACATTAGCTGGTTCTGATGGTCCTTTGTGGCTTCTGGAATCTTCAGGTGGATCTCGCCCATTAGTGTGGATTTTTCTGAGGTTTAACCTTCACATTGGATTTCTGTGGTTGTTGCCATTGTGAGGATATCCAGGAAATGACACACTCCTCTGTTTAAAGTGAATGTTAGGTAAATGATTAAATGATCTGATATAGACCCACAGTGGGCTTGATATTATGGCTGGAGGAAGGGTCAGGCTGCTGTTGAGCTGATGCTGCTTGGGAGTGGATTTGCTGCAGAACAGAAATAAGTGTTTGTTTATAATATTACAAAATATTAATCAAGCCATTTTTCTAATTTACGTTATGATTAATATCAACGGGTGTCATAGAAAATATTCCCCTAATGAAATTCTCATGGAAGTGCTAACTGCACTGGGATTATATTAAACAATTCTAAAGGTAATGAATCTATTTCAGACCCATTTCTTTACAAATCTTGGCTAATCTAGTTGTAGTTTTATTAATTCTGTTATCCCAGAGGCTTGGGGGAAATAAGAACAGTAGTAATGAACAACCATATTCAGTTTTTACACAGTTGTTATACTGTGTGGATAACGAAATGGGTGCCCCTGTCTGACTGGATGCAACATGGAACAACAAACCTTAGAATGAATAACTTTTTAGCTGCAGTAATGGCATACTTTCACTTGCTTGAGGTGGCTTCAAGCCACCCACAAAGCACATCTGTTTACTAATACATGACAGTCTGACATTGAGGCTTTGTACATCTATGATTAATACATGACAGTCTGACGTTGAGGCGTTGCACATCTATGTTTACTAATACATGACAATCTGACATTGAGGCGTTGCACAGCTATGATTACTAATGCATGATGGTCTGACATTGAGGCAGTTCCAAAAAATCAATTTAGATTTAACAAAAAGGTTCCCATGATTTAAATAATGTTTGTCTTTGGGAGACCAGTTAGCATAATGGTTAAGGTCTTCGATGTGATGCATAAGGTACAAGGTTTGATCCTGACCTTCAGCCAATGTCTATATGGAGTTTGCATGTTCTCCCAGTATCTCTGTGTTTTTTCCCACTTTGGAAATACATACTTTGTTTCCATCTCAGATTTATCAATGAATGGAGTGGTGGTCTGCAGCACAGGCTCTACATGGTGCCCTATCAGGGGAAGAGTTGTACAGGCCAATTCCTTTGGGCATCTACTGTTGTGCAGTGTCCTCAAGATAGGAGATCATGGATCATGGACTGCATGCTGTGGCAGGGATAGCCTCTCAGTGCTGTAAAATATGGCTGTAGGTGATTTGGTCATGTTGACTAATATCACCAAATGTGCATGGGGACCTGGCCTACTTCACCCTACACCAGGGACCCATGCTAATGATGGGACGGGTGTATGTGCTCTTGTTGGCCAGTGTGTGCCAGCCATAAAGCCCAGCAACCCTGGGTCAGTAAGCTACTGGCAGGCCAGTGTCCAGTTGTCCAGCCCAGGTTACTTGGGATAACTGAGTGAAAGCTGGGTGCAAAATCAATCAATCTGCCAAACATGAACTAAGAATTGATGCACTCAGTTTAGGTTCACTGACAGGACACAGCTTGGAAGTGAATAGTATGGAGGAGACTGGACATCCTGTGTATCTAAGACAAGATGGAAGGGCAGTGCAGCAAAGACACTTGGCATGGTATCCTGAGTCTACTACTGAGGTGACGGACAGGCTAGGAATGGTATGGGAATTGAGGTAAGAGAGCGAGAGGCTTCAGACAGCAGTGAGGGATGTAATCAGAATTAGTGACAGACTTGTGGCAATCAGAAACCAGTGTAATGACAGGGTACCATTCATAATCTCAGCCTGTGCCCCACAGCAGGGTTGTGATAGTGAGGGATGTCATCAGAATTAGTAACAGACTCATGGCAGTGAGGGATGTCATCAGATTTAGTGACAGACTCGTGGCAGTCATACTCCAGTGTGTAATGATGGGGCAGTATTCATATAATCTCAGCCTATGATGGGGCAGTATTCATATAATCTCAGCCTATGATGGGGCAGTATTCATATAATCTCAGCCTATGATGGGGCAGTATTCATATAATCTCAGCCTATGATGGGGCAGTATTCATATAATCTCAGCCTATGATGGGGCAGTATTCATATAATCTCAGCCTATGATGGGGCAGTATTCATATAATCTCAGTCTGTGCCCCACAGCAGGGCTGTGATAGTGAGGAAAAGAAGAGTAGGAATTGGTGTTGATAATGGGTGACTTGAACGTGCATATTGGGAAAGATGGAACAGGATATGAGGACTGCCAAGGTCCACATGGTGGGACAATAGAGGTAAAGATGAGGCCATTGTAGACTTTTGTCTGGCAGATAGCTTAACAGTAGCCACCACATGGTTCAGAAAGAGAGATGGTCACAAGGTCACATACAGTAGTGGCCAATATGCAACTCGGGTGGACTTCCTCCTAGTAAAGAAAGAGGACTGGTGTAAAAACAATGATTGCAAAGTCATCCCGAGTGAAACAGTTGGTCCACAGCATAAACCACTGGTTGCCGCAATCGGCTGCAAGCAATAGACTGAGAAGGCTCTAAGGTCAACAGAGACCAGGCTGAAGACCTGGAAGTTGACTGGAGTGAAAGAACAGTTAAAGAAATTACTGAGGGCTCTAGCACTCCCAGAGGAGGAGGAAATAGGTGGAGACTGGCAGCATCTGAAAATAGCATGTGTGAGGACTACAGAGCATGTATATGGTATGGAAATAAGGTACATAAAGAAAGCTGGCAGTAGAATGGAGAAGTCCAGGAAGCCATCAAAAGAGAGAAAATGTGCAGGAAAGTGAGATGGAAAAGACAGAGCAGGCTGGATAGGAACACTAATGAAACAAAGAAAGGAGCTGTAAGAGCAAAGGAGAGGCCATCAGAGGCACGGAGTTGTAAGAGCAAAGGAGAGGCCATCAGAGGCACGGAGTTGCAGGAGCAAAGGAGAGGCCATCAGAGGCATGGAGTTGTAAGAGCAAAGGAGAGGCCATCAGAGGCACTCTACCAGCTTCTGGAAAGTGGCTCTGTAGGTGACTGAAACTATTGGGTTGCAAGACAAAGACAGAAAGGTAAACAAGATAGTCATTGATGGAATGCCAGGAACAACCTGTTTACTGGTCCACAGGATATCAAAGGCAGATGGAAGGATTACTTCTAGCAGCTTCTGAATAAAGAAAACCCCATGGAAGCGGTACTGTCACAGACACAGCCTATGATGAGACACGAAGAGGAGCCCACCCTAGAGGAAGAAAGAATAGCATTTAGGAAAATGAAGTCTGAGAAAGCAGCAGGCTCAGATGAGGTCACAGCAGATATGATAAAGATGTTTGGTAAGATGGGGAGAAATGTCTCCTGAGGTTACTCCATAGCACTGAGGGGAGAGAGAGGCATATCCCAGATGACTGGAGAATAAGCACATAGTGCCACTGCACAAGAACAAAGGGGACATCCATAACTGTGTGCAGTACATAGGTATCAAACTCCTGCCACATAGCATGCAAGTTCTGGAGAGGGTGACTGATAAAAAGCTATACAGAACAGTAGAAAGCAAGATGGGAGATGAGTGGTCTGGATTCAGATCAGGATGCAGGACAAGTGACACTATGTTTGCAGTGAGATAGTTCAGAAAAAAAGCTAGAGATGAGAGTCCAACTGGACCATATAGAACAGCGACTACGCTTTATACTTTGACGGTCATTATCGTTTAGGAAGTACTTGGTTGGGGAGCGATGCTAAGCTTGTCTTTGTGCATGCAGACTGATATACGTTATGCAGACAAACTCATGTTATGTACAATAAACGACTGTTAACTCTCAGTGCTGGTCCACTCGTCATTCAACATGGTGTCAGAAGTGAAGTCGTCAATACCTAACTTCCCTCAGAATGCAATGAGCAACTAAAGTGCAAAAGGTTAATGAATGTACATTGACGGCATGGCAAATGGATTTTGCAGATCTGAACTACTGGTATTTAGTGACAATATCTCAGAGAATTGGTGGGTGTTTGTACAAGCATATGATATTGTCTTAGTAGCTGGACATCCCAGAGAAAGATGCATGCACATGAGCATTTATACTTCTTAATTTGGCAGACTCCGAGGCTATCTAACGAGAATGTTCTTTTGTATACATACCTGTTGTTTATGAAGGAGGGCGAGAGAACTGCCATATCATTGATCAAGATGAAGTGTGAAAAGATCCAGACTGCTTAAAACGTAACCCCCAAATGAATATAACAATGGAGAGACATAAATTCAATACGGGAAATCAAAAGTCTGGTGAAACTATCAAAGCATATGTTAAGGAGTAAAGTAAAGACCTCTAGATGTGGCGATCTACAAGATAATTAAATAAGACTGCCTTGTATGTGGCATTAATAATGCTAGGGTGAGGACAATTCTACTACATGATAGTGAATTAACACTGAACAAAGCTATTGAAATTAGCCAGATACAGCAAGCATGCTAGTGTGCTTTTCTGTGATGTCATGCATCTGCTGCTGCAAATGTCGACCGTGAGTAACAAAAAACAAAAACAGTAAAACGGTACGGCTTCATAAGTGTAAACTAAAGAGCTATGCCACACCACTTCCCATTGTTAATTGTCACAATTGTGGAGGTAGTCACGTACCTAAGCAAGAAAAGTGCTTGGCCTGTGGTCAGCAGTGCCACAAATGCAAAAAGTGGAGCCACTTCAAAAACTTCTGCAAATCAACACAGACTCATAGTAAAATGTATCCAAATAAGACTGGATTAAACAGAGTGTAGCAGACCCTGACGACAGTGATGAAATCTTTTATGTTGATGGTGTTTCTGTGATAGGTGAAACAGTTCACACAGTGGATTCCTACTTGTCAGCAAAGTGTGAAATATTTTGCATGGTACAAATTAATGGGAAACCAATAGAGCTTAAAGTAGACACTGGATCCTAATGTCATGTCAGCAAAAGCCTATGCAAAAGTAAAGCTGGAGAGAACCTGGACTCAACGAGAAGTGCAAAACTAGCTGCTGATGGTGGCGATGAAAGTCAGACTGATGGCGCTGTAATTCCTTCCCATTTTGCAGGTAACGGCTATGGTTTACAATTCTATGTAGTTGGACGAGACGTACAGTCATTACTAGGCCTAGAAGACTAATAATGGGATGGACTTCACTCGATAAAGGAATTCACCATCTAAATACAAATGAAAATGACAGATTTTCACATCTTTAAACAATATACTGACATATTTAAAGATGAAATTGTTAAGCTTCGATCACATATTCCATGAAGATGAACCATGAAATAATCCCAGTTGTCAGACCTGCACGTAAGATCCTGGTAGCTATGTAAAGTAAAACCAGAATTACAGAGTGGTGAATTTAGGTGTTCGTACTCCTGCGGCAGAACCTACTGAATAGGTATCACTATGGTTACGGCCCACAAGAAAAACTCAGATGACATTTTGATGTGTATTGATCCGAGAGACTTAAAGCCCTTAAACATCCTCATACAATGCACACAGTACAGGAGGTAGCTGCACTAATGCCAAAGTCAACTATTTTCTCAGTTTTAGATGCCAAGAACTCCTTTTGGCAGATTCAGTTATTCTCTAACAACATTCAGCACACCATTTGGCAGATTCAGGTTTTTGAGGATGCCGTTTTTGAATCAGTTCTGTCACTGAGGTATTCCAACATGTCATGGAACATATTTGCTGGATTTCCTTGTGCCATTATAGTGGATGACATTGTTAGAGGCAGTGTAGAAACATAACAGGTATCTCAATTAAGCTCTAGACTGTGCACATGAGGTAAACTTCAAGCTAAATCATTTAAAATGCAAGTTTAAACTGAAAGAAGTTGTCTGTGTTGGTCATTTGTTCCAAGTTCAGGGCTATAGCCAGATCTGTCAGATAACAGTGATCATTGAAATGCCAGCACCACAAGATGTCACATCTTTACAGTGTTTTCTGGGTATGATTAATTATGTAGGAAAATTCATTCGAAATCTTACTGAACTTTGTGCCACTGCGTGAGCCGACACGCATTTGATGCTTTAAAAAGAGAATTGCCAGTCCACCCACAATGATATACTATGATGTCCACAAACCTGTGGCACTCACTTGTGATGCCTCTCAGTACACGGGAAGGCATTCCAGGTGTAGATGCATATACAAAGGATGGGAGGCTGGCATAATGTTTAAGGTGTTTACCTTACAGACACAAGGTGCAGGGTTTGATTCTCACAAGGGGTAATTGGCTAGGACTAAAATGGCCCCCAAGGGCAGTTAGCCTAGTACTAATCTATGAACCTAATAACCTATGAACCTATCCCATATCCTGACTCAAACAGAGATGCACTATGCACAAACAGAGTTTCTTGCTGTTGTGTTTGCATGTTCCAAATTCAGTGACTATGTATACAGAAGGCCGAAACAGATCACTAGCCACTAGTGATGATTTTGAACGAGCCAATATATACAGCCCCAGCAAGACTGCAATGCACGATGCTGAAGCTACAAAACTACAGCTTTAGCATTATCTACAAAAAAAGCTAAACGTATCTAGCTGACGCCTTGTCCCAAGCACCCAGAAAGGCAACAGAACAACATGAAAATGAAATGACTGGTTTTGAAGTCATGGAAGTTAAACGGATTTCATCATCATGGCTTGATGAGTTGAAACCACACTGCCATAGACCTGGTTCTCCGAAAACTGAATAGTGTTATTAACCAGTGCTGGCCAACGCATGAAACAAGTCTGCCACTTGACGTTCAGCAGCATTTCCCATCTGAGGATGAGCTCATGGTGGAGGATGGCATAATTATGAAAGGCCTAGAAACCTAAACTACCAGAAAAGACTAAGCACTGCCCCTTTAAGTCAATATATTAGACTCATGAGGGGAGAGATGTTTGTCTTCTGTGTCATTAGGGACCCAGTGGTCCTGGATCTCTTGTATGTCCACTAATGAAATAGTCCCACAGATTCCAGAATCTGGTATCTAAGGTCTCATCAACAGATAAGTAAAACACTGTGGAGAGAGAGATTCATTATGGATCACCTTCCTCGCATCTGGAATAGACTCCCACTACAAACCAAGCAGTGTGATGCACCAGGTCCCCTACAGAAGACCAACCGCTCACAACACCGGCACCCACATCACTGATACCAAAAGCCTGACACACAAAATACCGACAACAGCTCTACTGCAGAAAAAAAGAAAATAACATTTCCTTTTTTCTGCTAGCAGGGGGGCTAGACCCCCGCCACACTCCCCGTAACTTTAATATACCAACTCCGAGATCGCACTACAGTGCAGGAATGGAAATCTTTCCATTCCACACTATGGAGACTTACCGTTTCCCCATTGTCTGTATTTCGTGTCGGGCTTTTGTTGTCGGCGATGTGGGTGTTGGTGTTGTGAGCTGTTGGTCTTCTGTAGGGGACCCTATGAACCACCTTCCTCACATTTGGAATAGACACCCACTGCAAACCGTGCAGTGCAGGACCTTCATCACATCTGGAATAGACTTCCACTGCAAACCAAGCAGTGTGATACATTATCCTCCTTTGTATAGGAACTACATGATTTGATCAGTAATCACTTGACTGTCATAGTCCTTGGAAAAGGATGTACAGTCCGTGGGTGGGTACTAGCAAGGCGTAAATGGTTACAAGACTCAGTTGCCTTAATTTCCTAAGATCCCATTCAGTCTTTATGGGGCAACAGCTGTTCCCAGGCTCTTTGTACCCATTGAGGCAAGGGCAAATCATGGAGCCCTCATCTTGGTAACCATTGTAAAATTTGTACTTAGCCTATCTTCCCTAGGGCATTTATAAGTCTAGCCAGAGTGTGTTTGGCTTTCGCCACCCATTTTAAATGAATTTTTCTATGCCCTTTTTCGAGGTTAGTATACTGTGCCTGTGTCTAACAGTGACACAGAAGTGATACCCAGGGTAAACTTATGATCTCCCATCCACTCATCAAGATTCCTCTTGAAGAGAGTCAATGAGGGACTCTGCCTAACCTGGACTGGGACTGGGATTTTATTCCAGAGTGAAGGGAGCCTCTGGGTTATGAATCTGTCCCTCCAGCATGTCCTATATATTTCAGTGCTGAGGTTAAAGTCTCTCGAGCGCGTAGCTCAATGGGATTTAGATTTTCTGAGGTGCAGCATGTCCATTAATTCCGGGTTGGACATGGCTTTATAGGTCAGGCACAGATCGCCTCTGAGCAGGTGGTATGCCACTGAGTAGAGCTGGAGTTTCTTTAACCGGGCAGCATATGGCATCTGTTTGAGCCCTTTGATCCTCTTGGTGAGGTACTTTTGGGGTCTTTCCAGTTGCTGCAGGTGTATGGTAAGGTACATCCCAAAAGGGGCATTGTACTCAATTATGGGTCTGAGTAAAGAGGCATGATGACCTCCCCTGATCTAGATGTGAATCCCTTCATGATTAGTTGGGCTATATAAAATGTTTTTCTAACCACTTTGGCCACGTGGTTGTCAAATGAGAGATTGCCATCAACTTGAGTCCCCAGGTCCCTAATTACTTCTGTACTTAATGGATTACCACCTATGTGGTAATTTGTGGGCCCTTTGTTTTTGCCAAAGGGGATGACTATACACTTTTTGGCATTTAGCTTGAGGCCATGGCTCTGGCACCAGTTATCTGTTTCTATGAGGCCCTTTTGGAGGATGCTTGTGTCAGCTGGAGAGTCTATTATGGTGCCCAGTTTGCAGTCCTCTGTGAACTTGGTCAGCCACAGTCCTTCCATGTTGGCCTGTACCTCCGAGAAATATATACCGAACAAGAGAGGTCCCAGGACTGAGCCTTGTGGGACGCCACTTGTAACTGGTTTGGAGTCTGACATGGCTCCAGCAATTCTAACTATGTGGGTTCTGTCCTTAAGCCAGTTTGTAACCCATCTAGTGACATAGGGGTTTATATTTAAGCTGGTGAGCTTATCTATAATGCCTGAGTGGGGTATTGTATCGAAAGCTTTTGCGAGGTCCAGGTAGGATGTGGACCACCTTCCCCTCGTCAATGGCCTTGGTGACCTGTTTCAAAGAAATTGACCAGGTTTAAGAGGCAGGATCTGCCCTTAACAAAGTCGAACTGGGTAGGATACAGTGTCTGTAGGTCCCCAATATCTTTATTTATGAGGTCCATGATCCTTTCCATAGCTTTGCAGACCAAGCCAGTCAGGCTTATGGGGCAATAGTTTCCAGGATCCGTTGAGGCACCACCTTTGTGGAGAGGGACCACTGTTGCTGTATGCCACTCTTTGGGTACATATCCTGTAGTAAGGCTGAGATTGAACAGTAGTTTTATGTTTGGGTTTAGCTGTTCTTGGAGTTTGTAGGACGCAGCCTGGGACACCATCTGGTCCCATTGATGCTGTGTTTTTTGCTTTGGAGAGGGCGGCTCTTACCTGAGCATCTGAGATGTCAGGGGGGCAGCACTCTGCTGGGATAGATATTTGCCCTTTTGGTGGGGGGAGTTTGCGCTGAACCTGTCAGCTAGGATGTTGGCAATGTCTGTGGGTTCGATGTATTTTTTGTCATTTTGGACTAATTCTGAGCATATCTGGGAATTCCCACCCAGGTTCCTAACATAACTAAAGAAAGCCTTGTGATTATCCTTGGTGTCCTGTGCAATTTTTCTCTTGAAGCTGGCCTTAGATGATTTTATGAGTGCCCGTAGTTTTTTGCTAATACTGATCAGAGATGCCTTCCCTTTTTGGGATTTTGCTTTATCATGTAGTAGTTTCCTCCTTCTATTGTATACTTTGTGTGTGGCCTAACTACTCCCCTGGTGGTTATGTGGGCTTCTGCATCACTTCAGAGAGATTGCCTGTGCACCTGATACATAGGTGTGCTCACTGCTTGATATGCCCCTACATGAGCTACCATACTAGCTTGATCAGACCACCCATGTCCCGCTGCTTTTTTGAGCATGTTCTCAGGAAAGCAGCCTATACCACTCCCTGGTCATCGTGGGGGGGGGCAGCACAACTTTCTGTCTCTCCCCAGGCAGGTACACTGACATAATTCATATGTCTCTCATCCACTCCACCCCATATCTTCCAGCATCCTGTGATACTAATCGATCTTGGGTTGTCTCAGTTGTGCTCAGGGCTTTATCCCACTGCCAGAGATGTGGGGCAAACCTGAGGTTTTTGGTAGTTTGGAGCAGTGACACCAATCTTATCTCATGTTTGTTTCTTCAGAACACACACACACTAGTAAAAAAAATCATGCTCTTTCAAAATGTCTCTAGTGAATTTATATCCAATGACATTCATTAAATACAAACCCTTCCTAATGGAGTTATGAAGCTTGTTTGTTTTTACTTTTCTCAGGTATATATGATAAAACCCATTTGAAGCATCTGATATGGAGAACACTGGCATCAACCAGCTAAAGGGAAATGTCTTCTAGGATATTAGTCATATTGATCACTGCTGCAGTAGCCTTAGCTTTATGACATTATATCCTGTCAAGGATATAACAGCTGGCCAGCTTCAGGGTACCTTCCACGTGCTCAAACTGACAGGCTAGAGACTGTCGGCTTGTGCTTTACTTTGCTGGACAAATTAAGTTCCCTTTGGGGAAAAAAAACTTCAATTTTCCATATTTAGTTGTTTACTTTCCTCTTCAGGAGCATTATTTTAAAGCTAAGAGTGCTGTGTTTTAATTGTACTTTTTCTGTCAATTTCAAAGTGGTGAAAAGTAACTGAAAACATTATTTTTTTTTTCCTTTGGAGAAACTGTTTACTTTTGTGAGGCTGGTATAGTGTTTTAAAGTGCAGTAGCATTTACAGGTAAACGCTGCTGATGTTCCCTGGAAAACGGGCACCATTTTTGGCTTGACCAAAGAACAGAGTATCAGTACCATGGTCAGTCATTCTTATGGCCACAAAAAGAAAAAAAATTAAGCAAACAGCCTTTTCCCCATAGCAGGCTAGCAATTTGCCTCTGCTGCAGTGGATGAATCTGCTGTGGCCATTTGTTTTACCTCAGACATTCATCTTTTACCCAGGATCCCTCTGGTATAGCACCTGCAGCCACTGTGGACTGAGGGTTAGCCATGTACTCTGCCACTATTGGTGTCCCCTCAGTGGGCAAGGGAGAGACACTCTGGTCCTAGGAATGGTAATGGGAAAGGTGTCCCTGTTTTTGAAATGCTGTGCCCATTCTTGAGGAACCTGCTGATGCCATTAGTAACATGGTTGGCCCCATTTTTCCTGTCAAAACGAAACAGAAAACCAAGCATGTTTCTCCTCCTCCTCTACTTTGGTTAGGTGTAGTTTACTGACTGGCTTAAGGTATAATTTAGGCTGTTGATTAGAGGGTCAGCTCAGGTTGGACAGTTTGGAGACAAAGCCAGAGAGGCAAGATTGTGTTGGCTCAGACATGAGCTGAGGAGGGATGCTGGGTATATTGGGAAAAAGATGCTAAGGATGGAGCTACCAGGTAACGGGAAAAGAGGAAGGCCTAAGATAAGGTTTATGGATGTGGTGAGAGAGGACAGGCAGGTGGTTGGTGTGACAGATCAAGATGCAGAGGACAGGAAAAAATGGAAACAGTTGATCTGCTGTGGCGACCCCTAACGGGAGCAGCCGAAAGAAGATCCTTGTTGTAAAATAGTTTCTGGTAAAATAGAGGGATTCTTCTTTTCCTGAAGAGATTCAAAATTCTGAATCTGAACAGGAATTTGCAGGGATGGATACATTCTTTTTACTGATTTCGGATTCATATTCTGAGGAGAACTCAGTTAATCTCCCAGTGGGGTTTTCTTTTTCTTTGAGACTATTGCTAAAATGTACCAGTGTTTTCAGTACAAGAACACTGAAGTTTCTCAGTCCATCAGAAGATACTGTGCATTGTTGCAGAAAGATTTTCAACAACCTACACGCATTCCTCCTGTTCTGTCTGCTTAAGAGGACGTGTGCTACTGCCTGCAATTTTACCGATAGTCGGCCAGCTGCCCCTAAAAGGGAGATAGAATGCATAAAGTTTCTCAGTCTTTCAAATTTTTATGCACCATTTCCAAACCTAATCCAGCAGCTAAAGCTCTAGTTAATTCCACTGCCGCTAAACACCTAGTGAATTCCAGTTCTACTCTTTCTGATAGGAATGGGAACATTTGTTTATAGGTATGGGAAAAGTGTATACTTCTGTAACTTTGATTTTCAGAATTTTGAATTGTCGTGCTTATATGTTAGTTTGTTCTGACAAAGTGAACATATGAGGAATATGTGCATTTTCTTGTGAGGAAAATAAATAACGGAGTGCCTCTGTTGGGGTCTATATTACAAGATCGAATGTGTAGGTTATCTAACACCTAAACATCAAACTTGTAATATCGAAAGCAAAAAATAGCGAACGGACAATTTAATGTAGGGTAAAGGATTTCCCTGATTTTGCCATTTTGTCTAATGTAGAGTGATCTTGGAGTTGGTATATTTAGTTGGGGGTGTGTGGGGGCACAGCTCCCCACGTCGGGGGTTGTGGGGGGTGAAGCCCCCACTTCATTTGGGTGTAAAGTTATTTTCTTATTTTTCTGGCCAACGAAAGTCTTTCCCTGTGCCGTTCGTGTTTTTTAGGTTCGATATTACAAGTTCGATGTTTAGGTGTTTGATAACCTAAACATTCGAACTTGTAATATAGACCCTTCTATTGCATTGGTCGCTACACATTTACAGTTTGTGTATGACTGTCTATACTTTTTCCAGGGCTATGCCTACTGGTACTTTTTTTGAGGAGGTTTGCTTGACTGGATTCTCAGAACATTACAGATGATAAAAATGAAATGTTAAATTCTCCCTTGGATAGTGGATAGAGATTTAGTGTTGGACCCTCTGCTGCAGAGTTGATTAGAAAGTGTGATGAAATGATTTTCTATTTCCTCATCCAGTTCTCACAAAAAGCAGAGCAAACAGTCTTAACAAAATACAAGTAAATAGACAATTGGGAGGAAATGTAAAGGGGTTCCCAAAACCAAGGAGAACCCAAGTCAAGTCTGAATGACTATTAAAGAAAACTTGTAAACCCATACCACCCTGACCCCGTCATTCTTCCAGAAAAATCTGAATATCCATTTTTTCTTTGACAACAGATTAGTTTCAGACAAATGCCTTCTGAAAATCATTCATCAAGGTTGCAGATGACCCCTTAGAAATGAGGAATTGTGCCATACTGTCATTACTCATCCTGCGGATCAGACTCTTTGGATTCCACTGTTTTTTCATCACACGCTGTCCCAAGTAGTGACGGAACCAGTTCCTTCTTCCCAGGCTGAGAAGGGATTTTATTCATGGATGTTTTCTAGTGCCAAAGAAAACAAATTCTTGGAGACCAGTTCTGGATCTTTCTTAAATACGTTTGTGATTGTGCCCAAATTCAAAATGATGTCACTTCAACCTGTTACTGCATCTGTTTCATGATTCTGGTGACAGTAGACTTAATAGATGTTTATCACATCCCTATTCACCTAGATTTCAGACTTAAGGGTTTTGTGTTTGGACACCATTATCATTTCTCTGCTTTACCCTTTGAACTATGCACCAAACCATGGCTGTTTACAAAGTATCTAGCTCCAGTTGTAGCTTATTGCAGGCTTTAGGGTATCCACGTTTCCTTATTTACATGACTTGCTTATCTTTGTAGAGACTTTCTCAAAGTCCCTGGAATCTCTATCTTGGTTGAGAGATCTCCTATGCGAACTGGGATTCCAAGAGAACATTCTGAAGTCTTTCTTGACTGCTTCACATTGGATTATGTTCCCGGGTTGTTAACTAGACACCTCAGTTCAAAGAGCTTTTGTACACAGGAAAAAAAAACTACATTTTTGTCTAGCTCCATTTCTAAGGTTTCCACTCACCCTTTGGTCACTACAAGGGAATACTTCAGGATTTTGTGTCTTATGGCATCCATGGTCCTCATGATAGCCCATAGCACATCTCCGCAAGAGAAGGATATTGTGATATTTGATATCTCTTTGATCTTAGCATCAACACCATTTATCGTTTCAAATCCCAGTGCTGCAGTTTGTCAGAAGAGAAATCCGTTGGTGGAGATAACGGATATCCTTAAATCCAGGTCTCCCCTCTCCCTCCCAGCTCCAAAGCAGTCAGTCACCACAGACGTCTCTGACTTTGCTTCGGGAGCGGTTTTAGGAGTGATAGAAGTGCAGGGGGTTGTGGGACACTTGAGGACAGATGCAGACATAAATATTAAGGTAATGCTTGAACTGATCGACACTCAACTCTCTCAACCAGTTTTGGTCCTAAGGATCTCTTCAAGTGGTTACACACAATACTACAGTCATGTAGTACATCATCAAGCACGTGGAAATCTGGTGGTACCTCCTGTGGAAGCTAGCCATGTTTGCTTGGGCTGTAGCTTCACAGCACAGTGTCACTACAGTCATTCTGCATTCCATCAGAGCAAAATTGTATGGCAGACAAGCTAAGAAGGACCAGGGCAGACCCTCACAAATGAAAACTACATCAGGGGATCTTCCAAGATGTGATTCCTCTGTGGGGAGTTCCTCAAATAGACCTCTGTCTCCCCTCTGAACAATCAACTAATAAGATTATTTTCCAGGACTGCATGCAAGAAGGAATGGAAGAGAGATGTCTTTTCCCTGTCAACAGGAATGTTCCTGTATGGTTTTCCACTAATGTCCAAGGTATTTCTTAAGATTCGGAAAGAATTCCCTGAAGATCATTGTCTTCTGCCTAGATAACTGTGGATATCCTTCTGTATCATTGTTGCAGTATTCTTCACCTTGGGGATCTCCTGCCTAGGACAAACCAATTTCCAGTCAGTATACCAAAGCCTTTATATCTTGTATGCACTGTGTATCACACCTATGCTCCTCGTACAGGACGTAAAGCAAAAACGTTATATACAAGTGGACTTAACTCAGAACCTCTTTGTTGCCATACCAAATGCCATTTTTCATCTGTCTGAATGCCCTTTGCTGTGCTGATACCCAGCCATCAGATAAGTGTCCTGTTTGGGTCTTTTCTTTTTTTGGTACAAAGAATCCGGTCACGAAACTGCACAGCCACACAAAGTCTGAAGGAAGCTCACTTTATTAAACACACTAATAATGCTACCAATGTACCATACTTTTTTGTCAAGACTAGATTCTTTCGTGACCGGATTTTTTGTGCCATTTTTGGTGTGTGTTGGTTATTGTTTTTTTGGCACACTTTCTCCTTTTTTTGTTTATTTGTTTTCTTTTTTTTTTTTTTTTTGTTATTGTTGGTCTTGTTTCTTTTGGTTAGCTGGAGTTTGTCACCCAAGAAGGGAAAATGTCAGTATGGGGAGGCAGATTTCCCCATCAGGAACAGTGTCTTTTGTTTGGATGCTTCCCACGACCATACTGCCTGTAGTATTTGTGCCTAAAATCCTTAGAAGCTTGTCTTCTCTGGCCATATATCTCAAGAATCAGTGGCTTAAACAGTTGCCCAGGTTAGCATGTTGGAACCAGTTGAACCAGAATCACTACCATTAAGCAAGAAGAAGGTCAAGAAATCTCATCTGGAATCATTTGATGTCCAGCCTCCACGAGACATCTCTCTAGAAGTAGGTGATAGCTGTTTAGGCTGTCCAGTGTCAACATCGAATTCCTCTGCCTCTACCCCACTAGAGGTCGGAATGGATCCTTCCTTTCACACATCCTCTGAGGCCTTGCAAGTGTCTATTCTGGACATCGAGGGGGAAACCACAGTTAGCTTGGAGGGTCTGAGAGCGATTCTGCAGATTCTGGTCAGGGAAGAGGTGCTAGGTACATCAAATTTCATCAGGGGTTGGAACCTCCAGTGTTTGTCAGGGCTGAAGTCCCTACCAAGAAACAGCAGAAAGCCAAACATTCTTCTGTTCATCCTAAGGACCCTCAAAGGGAATGGCAGGAATTTACTCAGTGCCTGTTTAATGTCCTAATGGCCATGAAGCTTCACCAAAGGGTTTCTGTGCCTACTCCACCTTGGACATCTACTCCTTGTAAAACGCCTAGGGAACCTGATTCCTCAGATGAAGATTAGGAGTCTGAGGAGTCTTTGACTTATTCTTCTCAGTTGCCTTCTCCTTTGGCTTATGGCTCTGATAAAGAGGACTCCATTAGCCCTGAGTCTCCTTTGGAGGAGTTGTCTTTTGGGGACACTATCTAGGATGAAGTATTTTGTGGATTCTTCTTAGGTGTCTGATACCCAGAAGAAGTTTTACGAGTTGCTTCAGGTTGACGCACCTAAACCTTCTGCAGTATGTACTCCTGTGTTGACCGCTTTGTCAGACACCTTTATAGCTGCCCCCAAGACTCCTGATTCTCAGCCCCATGCTTGACATGAAGATTGGAAAAAGGTCTATACTGCTGGCCTCTTTGGCCATTAATTACCGGACTGGCATAATTAGATGTGCTCTGGCTCTGATTATTCAGGCTTGCCAGGTTATTTCTGACCTCCCTGATTCTGAAAAGTCCTGCGTTCTGTCTATTTTAGGTTCTATCTCTTAGGTGGCACGTCACTGTATCAAGTACAGCTGTGATATTCTTGATGCTTCTTCGAGTTGCTGCCTTTGGGTCTGTCATGATGCTTTACTCTTGCCTTCATCTACAGTCATTACCTGAAGACATTTAGGGCAAGTTGCTGGATGCTTCTTTGGGTAATAAAAATTTCTTTGGGACTGCTACTGCTGGTAAGTTTCTCCAGGAGAGGTGTAAAGCTTTGCAGTACCTTAGACATATTTTTGTGTCTCCCATCTCTAAGTTCCAGAGGAACTATCACACTAGGTCTGCTTTTTGTTCACAGGCAACTTTGTCAGGCCAGAAAAGGCAGGAAAGGTGGTAGGCAAGCTCCTCCTGCTAAGTCTTCTCAGGCTGCTGCGGCTCAGAAGCCTCCTTTATCCTGCTAAGTTGTCTCTAGCTCCTGTGGCTCAGAAGCCTCCTTTATCCTGCTAAGTTGTCTCCGGCTCCTGTGGCTCAAGAGCCTCCTTTGTCTGACAAACCTGCCTGTCTTTGACATTTTGTCCCCAACCCTCAGCCAGGTTCCTTTGTCCCTTCAGCTCTATCTCTTTCTTCTAAACTGGCAACTCATCACCTCAGATTCTTGTTCTGTCCATTATCCATCGAGGTTATGTCATGGTGTGGAATTTATTACCTTCTTATTCAGGGATTCCTCATCCTCCTTGAGCAGCTTCCTCATTTCTCAGAGGTTCTTTGGTTCCTGGTTGACCAGGGAGCTATTCTACCTGTTCCTCCTTCCCAGGTAGGAAAGGGGTTCTACTCCAGAATGTTCCTGGCTGCTCAAAAGAGGGGCACTTGGAGGCCTATTCTGGATCTCTCTTTGCTCAAGTTTCTCAAGGCATCCTTCCTTTTGGATGCTTTCTCTTCAAACCCTGTTATCTTTGCTGCTGCCCCAGGCTTTTCTGGTGTCCTTGGATCTGAAGGATGCTTACCTTCATGTCCCTATTCATCCTTTTTTAGGAAGTAACCTTCTCAAATGCGCAGGAACACAACGGCTTAATACTTCTAAATATATTCGTAGTGTAAAATATGTTCGTAGTAAATTTCTGCTCGTCCAAAAGAACAATAGCTCCACAGAGTATAAAAGGAACGTTCTTTATTCTAAAACCAGTAAGCGCTTTCACCCATGGAGGGCTTCATCAGACTGTACAAATTAATTAGTGGTCACAGCCTTTAAATCAAGTCAATTAAAAATATAATTAAGCACTTGGACACTATTAAAATACTTAAAGGTGTAAAGCAACTTCTCAATAGCTTAATAGTGAAGCGCCAACACAACTAAAACAATATTATTACATATAATAATTCCATAAAATTCTATAATAAGCTTAATCACTGCTTAATATACTCATAAATTAATGACATAGTATATCTCTGTGTCTCTAAACTAATTTAAAAACTACTCAAAACATTTTTACTTTCTCTTAGCAATTGCAATACTTTCCTCAAGCCACCAGATGGTATCATACCCTAATTAATGTAATATTTTCCTCAAATAAAAGTTAATATCTCTGACTTTGAGGTACATATTAGAGAGAAATTGTTATTTCTAATTTAAAGAGGCTCAGGACTATTAAAAATATTGTAAACAATGTAGAGTTCATAGAAAGGTGCAATGTATAAAACATAAATATACATTAACAAAGACTATAATTCTAAGCCATATTACATCTCTATCCTAATAAGACATATTTTAACATCAAGATATGTCTTAGAAATAATATTATAGATGAACAAAAATGTATATGTCAATGTTTTGATGCTCTACCCAATCTCCTTTTCTTGAGAAACGGATAGATGTTAATTTTATCATTCAGACCTGGGGGGTGATCAGATTTACATCGAATGATCCACCTAGTTTCATATTCAAGAGTGAGTGTTTCTACATCCCCTCCTCTTAACGTATGAGTGATGCATTGTATAACAAAAAATGTAAAAGTATGCCCATTCCCTTTATTTTTAACATGTTTCGCTAGGGCATTCCGTTCATCTCCTGTTCTTATACTATAGTTATGTTCCCTTATTCTCTCTCTTAGCTGTCTGTTTTTCCTATATAGAAACACTTGCAGGAACCACACTGAGCCAAGTAGACCACATTGTCTGTTCTACAGGTGGTGCCTGTTAGAAGGTGAAAACTTGTCCTGTAGCTGGTGATTTAAACTGTACATCAGTGTTAATATAGGTACATTGGTTACAGCTGTTGCAGGGAATAGTATTCGTATGAGGAGTTGGGTGTTCACTTGTGAGTTTATGGCATAATGTTTGCTTCAAATTAGGTTTGTTTTTGTAGTTAAATCTTGGTTGCTCACCAACCAGACTACAAATGTCATCTAATCTTAACAAATGCCAGTGTTTAGCAAGTATATTTTTAACCGCACTAACATCTTTTGTATAATGCAAAGAGAAACTAACCACTGAATCCTTTACTCCTTCATTAATATCCTTTTTATCTTCTATATCCACTCTACTAGAGAAGTATGGACGAGCTCTTGTGTCTCTTGACCCATATACTTCATCTATTATTTTATCCACATCTCTCCTACCATAGGACCTTTCTAGTAATCTACCCTTCAGCCCTTCAACTTCATTAGTAAAACCTATCTCTGTAGGATTGAGCCTAGATGCTCTCATCACTTGTCCCTTAATTACATTATCGAAAATGTGCTTAGGGTGCATACTATTTCTGTGTAAAATAGAATTTCTAAAGCACATTTTCCTGTGTACAGAGGTGTTTACAATTCCATTACTTAATTTCATAACATTTACATCCAAAAAATAAATAGTCTGATGAATACAACATAGTAAACATTAAAAAGTGTGTTAGACCATTAATGTCCCTTTCAAAGTCTAGCAAGGCATTTTCATTTCCTTTCCAAACCAAAAAGAGGTCGTCCACAAACCTCTTATAAAATGCAACATTATTCTTAAAAGAGGTAAGATGAAACAACTCTTCATTCTCCCATTGGGCCATGACCATGTTGGCGTAGCTATTGGCACAGGACGTGCCCATAGCTACGCCATCATTTTGTATATACAAATTCTCATTAAAAATAAAGATGTTATTCTCTAATATGATTTCTAAGAACATAGTTAGTAGTTCTATGAACTCCATGTCTGCATGTTTTCTAAGATAGTTAGAGACACTGTTAATACCCACATCATTGGGTATAACCGTGAAAAGACTTTTCACGTCCAATGTGACCATGAAGTAGTCTTCAATATTCTCTTCTTTTGAAATAAATTCATATAGTTCAAGCAGAAACTGCTTACTATCCTTTAAAATGTTCACATTGCTCTCTAGTACCTTTCTAAGATGTTGTTCCACAAAAAGGGAGAAAGGTTCCTTTAACCATCCACGTCCTGAGACAATAGGTCTCATAGGGGGATTCTCTAGCCCTTTATGTACTTTAGGTAGTCCTTTCAAGATAGGAATTAATGGATGGTCAACTTTAAGAAATTTATAGAAATCCTTCTTAATCAAATTACTTTTTAATAGATCATCTAAGGTGTCATAGACCCTGAAAATTGTTGTGATTACCTCATTAATATCTAACCTTAGATAGCTTCCATCATTGTTTAACATATCAATCATATTTCTAAGGTAATGTTCGGTATTCATGACTACTAATGGTCCTCCCTTATCTGCTGGTACTATTACTATGCTATCATCATCTTTCAACTCTTGTAGGGCTTTCCTCTGTTTAAATGTCAAATTATTTTTACTGAATTTGTTGCATTGTTTTAATCTTCTTGCTGAATGATATTCATACAAATCATTCTCTACTAAATATAGTGCTGGAAAATATGTACTCACTGGTTTAAAATTATTTGTGGCTCGGTCTCTATCGACTTGTCCATAGTCAAGTCTTAATTGCAGATTTCTTACAAACATTTTCACATCTACTACAGTATCAGTGTGTTCACTCATTCGGCTAGGTATAAATGATAGGCCCTTTCCTAATACTTGTTTCTCATCAGGGCTAAGTTCCTTATGTGATTTTCTTGAGTGTTGGGCCTACTTGATTTGGCTCTCTAAATTTCCTTGTCTGCCTCCCCTGCTCATAGAGCGCGAGCGCCCCCTGAGCAGGGGGGACTGAATAGGGAAAGGGACTTCTTGTGAAAGAATCTTAGTTTCACTATCTTTTTCATGTTCTGCTGTTACCACTCTTTTCTTAACTACTGGCATGTTCCCATTCTTTGTATTAATATTATTTACAATGCCCATAACATTAGAATTAGATACAGTAAAAGGGTTATCACTTTGCCTGCTGTGTCTTTTAGTTTGCACAACAGTCTGGTATAAATTCACATTATTAACAGACCCTTCAGATATATTAACAATGTCGTTATGAGTTATAGTGTCAACAGTCCCTTTGTTAGTAGTGGAGTCAATGGTAACAGTGTCCTGTTCAAAATTGACTGACATTATCAACATTCACAGTGGTCTCATTTGCTGCTCTCCTAGTACTACTGTCCCTAATTGTAGTCCTGGGCCAAGTAAAGACATGGCCGTTTTTGAAATCCGTAATGTCTCTCTCTATCTTAGTTTTCTTTTGGTTAAACAGTCTTGTTTCAAATAGTAACACATTGTCCATCAATCTGTCAAGGCCCATCATTGTTCTTGGAGTTTTATATTTAGCAACAATTGATGTATGTAGAGCAGTTACTTTCTCCCTTAACATTTCTTCTTCGGGTCTATGAAAATCTATTAAAAGCTTCATATAGTTGAAGCTTAAGTCTATATTTAATTTTTGCCACTTCAATAAAAGTTCAGGAAAATGGTTACCTGTAGTAGGCATTTTTAAAACACGTAACCCTCTAGGGATAATCCGTTTCTTAATACATGCTTCGAAATGCTGCCCTTGCAGCTGTAATCTTTTTAGTTTCATAAAGTCAGCTTCAAGTATATCCAATTCATCTGCCAACGATAAAAGTTCTTCTGCGTTCTCATTTACCCCAGCGTTCTCATTATCCGGTTCAAAAAGTAGTAATTTGTTATCAGTACCTTCTATGCATTGGCGGAATCTCCCCAACATCCGATCGGAAGAGAGGTTAGCCTCAGGCGTGTACGCTAACTCGATGTCATCACCAGCTGCCAGGCAAGCCATAATCTCAAGGTGGGACCGGAAAAAATTTTAATAATCAAGCAACTGCAACATCCCAACCAAGAGTGTTCCTGCTGTGGATACAGAAACAAGTGAATAAACCTTCTCAAATGCGCAGGAACACAACGGCTTAATACTTCTAAATATATTCGTAGTGTAAAATATGTTCGTAGTAAAATTCTGCTCGTCCAAAAGAACAATAGCTCCACAGAGTATAAAAGGAACGTTCTTTATTCTAAAACCAGTAAGCGCTTTCACCCATGGAGGGCTTCATCAGACTGTACAAATTAATTAGTGGTCACAGCCTTTAAATAATCAAGTCAATTAAAAATATAATTAAGCACTTAGACACAATATTAAAATACTTAAAGGTGTAAAGCAACTTCTCAATAGCTTAATAGTGAAGCGCCAACACAACTAAAACAATATTATTACATATAATAATTCCATAAAATTCTATATAATAAGCTTAATCACTGCTTAATATACTCATGAGGCTAACCTCTCTTCCGATCGGATGTTGGGGAGATTCCGCCAATGCATAGAAGGTACTGATAACAAATTACTACTTTTTGAACCGGATAATGAGAACGCTGGGGTAAATGAGAACGCAGAAGAACTTTTATCGTTGGCAGATGAATTGGATATACTTGAAGCTGACTTTATGAAACTAAAAAGATTACAGCTGCAACGGCAGCATTTCGAAGCATGTATTAAGAAACGGATTATCCCTAGAGGGTTACGTGTTTTAAAAATGCCTACTACAGGTAACCATTTTCCTGAACTTTTATTGAAGTGGCAAAAATTAAATATAGACTTAAGCTTCAACTATATGAAGCTTTTAATAGATTTTCATAGACCCGAAGAAGAAATGTTAAGGGAGAAAGTAACTGCTCTACATACATCAATCGTTGCTAAATATAAAACTCCAAGAACAATGATGGGCCTTGACAGATTGATGGACAATGTGTTACTATTTGAAACAAGACTGTTTAACCAAAAGAAAACTGAGAGAGACATTACGGATTTCAAAAACGGCCATGTCTTTACTTGGCCCAGGACTACAATTAGGGACAGTAGTACTAGGAGAGCAGCAAATGAGACTACTGTGAATGTTGATAATGTCACAGTCAATTTTGAACAGGACACTGTTACCATTGACTCCACTACTAACAAAGGGACTGTTGACACTATAACTCATAACAACGACATTGTTAATATATCTGAAGGGTCTGTTAATAATGTGAATTTATACCCGACTGTTGTGCAAACTAAAAGACACAGCAGGCAAAGTGATAACCCTTTTAATGTATCTAATTCTAATGTTATGGGCATTGTAAATAATAATACAAAGAATGGGAACATGCCAGTAGTTAAGAAAAGAGTGGTAACAGCAGAACATGAAAAAGATAGTGAAACTAAGATTCTTTCACAAGAAGTCCCTTTCCCTATTCAGTCCCCCCTGCTCAGGGGGCGCTCGCGCTCTATGAGCAGGGGGAGGCAGAAAAGGAAATTTATAGAGCCAAATCAAGTAGGCCCAACACTCAAGAAAATGTGGACAAAGACAGGGAATCCTTAGTAATAAATTTATCACATAAGGAACTTAGCCCTGATGAGAAACAAGTATTAGGAAAGGGCCTATCATTTATACCTAGCCGAATGAGTGAACACACTGATACTGTAGTAGATGTGAAAATGTTTGTAAGAAATCTGCAATTAAGACTTGACTATGGACAAGTCGATAGAGACCGAGCCACAAATAATTTTAAACCAGTGAGTACATATTTTCCAGCACTACATCCTGTGATTGATACATATACTAGATTAGTAGAGAATGATTTGTATGAATATCATTCAGCAAGAAGATTAAAACAATGCAACAAATTTAGTAAAAATAATTTGACATTTAAACAGAGGAAAGCCCTACAAGAGTTGAAAGATGATGATAGCATAGTAATAGTACCAGCAGATAAGGGAGGACCATTAGTAGTCATGAATACCGAACATTACCTTAGAAATATGATTGATATGTTAAATGATGGAAGCTATCTAAGGTTAGATATTAATGAGGTAATCACAAGAATTTTCAGGGTCTATGACACCTTAGATCTATTAAAAAGTAATTTGATTAAGAAGGATTTCTATAAATTTCTTAAAGTTGACCATCCATTAATTCCTATCTTGAAAGGACTACCTAAAGTACATAAAGGGCTAGAGAATCCCCCTATGAGACCTATTGTCTCAGGACGTGGATGGTTAACGGAACCTTTCTCCCTTTTTGTGGAACAACATCTTAGAACGGTACTAGAGAGCAATGTGAACATTTTAAAGGATAGTAAGCAGTTTCTGCTTGAACTATATGAATTTATTTCGAGAATATTGAAGACTACTTCATGGTCACATTGGACGTGAAAAGTCTTTTCACGGTTATACCCAATGATGTGGGTATTAACAGTGTCTCTAACTATCTTAGAAAACATGCAGACATGGATACTCGGTTCATAGAACTACTAACTATGTTCTTAGAAATCATATTAGAGAATAACATCTTTATTTTTAATGAGAATTTGTATATACAAAATGATGGCGTAGCTATGGGCACGTCCTGTGCCAATAGCTACGCCAACATAGTCATGGCCCAATGGGAGAATGAAGAGTTTCATCTTACCTCTTTTAAGAATAATGTTGCATTTTATAAGAGGTTTGTGGACGACCTCTTTTTGGTTTGGAAAGGAAATGAAAATGCCTTGCTAGACTTTGAAAGGGACATTAATGGTCTAACACACTTTTTAAAGTTTACTATGTCGTATTCATCAGACTTTATTTCTTTTTTGGATGTAAATGTTATGAAATTAAGTAATGGAATTGTAAACACCTCTGTACACAGGAAAATGTGCTTTAGAAATTCTATTTTACACAGAAATAGTATGCACCCTAAGCACATTTTCGATAATGTAATTAAGGGACAAGTGATGAGAGCATCTAGGTTCAATCCTACAGAGATAGGTTTTACTAATGAAGTTGAAGGGCTGAAGGGTAGATTACTAGAAAGGTCCTATGGTAGGAGAGATGTGGATAAAATAGATAAAGTATATGGGTCAAGAGACACGAGCTCGTCCATACTTCTCTAGTAGAGTGGATATAGAAGATAAAAAGGATATTAATGAAGGAGTAAAGGATTCAGTGGTTAGTTTCTCTTTGTATTATACAAAAGATGTTAGTGAGGTTAAAAATATACTTGCTAAACACTGGCATTTGTTAAGATTAGATGATGACATTTGTAGTCTGGTTGGTGAGCAACCAAGATTTAACTACAAAAACAAACCTAATTTGAAGCAAACATTATGCCATAAACTCACAAGTGAACACCCAACTCCTCATACGAATACTATTCCCTGCAACAGCTGTAACCAATGTACCTATATTAACACTGATGTACAGTTTAAATCACCAGCTACAGGACAAGTTTTCACCTTCGTAACAGGCACCACCTGTAGAACAGACAATGTGGTCTACTTGGCTCAGTGTGGTTCCTGCAAGTGTTTCTATATAGGAAAAACAGACAGCTAAGAGAGAGAATAAGGGAACATAACTATAGTATAAGAACAGGAGATGAACGGAATGCCCTAGCGAAACATGTTAAAAATAAAGGGAATGGGCATACTTTTACATTTTTTGTTATACAATGCATCACTCATACGTTAAGAGGAGGGGATGTAGAAACACTCACTCTTGAATATGAAACTAGGTGGATCATTCGATGTAAATCTGATCACCCCCCAGGTCTGAATGATAAAATTAACATCTATCCGTTTCTCAAGAAAAGGAGATTGGGTAGAGCATCAAAACATTGACATATACATTTTTGTTCATCTATAATATTATTTCTAAGACATATCTTGATGTTAAAATATGGTCTCTGATTTTTATTAGGATAGAGATGTAATACGGCTTAGAATTATAGTCTTTGTTAATGTATATTTATGTTTTATACATTGCACCTTTCTATGAACTCTACATTGTTTACAATATTTTTAATAGTCCTGAGCCTCTTTAAATTAGAAATAACAATTTCTCTCTAATATGTACCTCAAAGTCAGAGATATTAACTTTTATTTGAGGAAAATATTACATTAATTAGGGTATGATACCATCTGGTGGCTTGAGGAAAGTATTGCAATTGCTAAGAGAAAGTAAAAATGTTTTGAGTAGTTTTTAAATTAGTTGATATACTATGTCATTTTAGATGTTTATTAATTTATGAGTATATTAAGCAGTGATTAAGCTTTATATAGAATTTTATGGAATTATTATATGTAATAATGTTTTAGTTGTGTTGGCGCTTCACTATTAAGCTATTGAGAAGTTGCTTTACACCTTTATTTTAATATTGTGTCTAAGTGCTTAATTATATTTTTAATTGACTTGATTAAAGGCTGTGACCACTAATTAATTTGTACAGTCTGATGAAGCCCTCCATGGGTGAAAGCGCTTACTGGTTTTAGAATAAAGAACGTTCCTTTTATACTCTGTGGAGCTATTCTTTTGGACGAGCAGAATTTTACTACGAACATATTTTACACTACGAATATATTTAGAAGTATTAAGCCGTTGTGTTCCTGCGCATTTGAGAAGGTTTATTCACTTGTTTCTGTATCCACAGCAGGAACACTTTTTCTCTTGGGACGTTGCAGTTGCTTGATTATTAACTTTTTTAGGAAGTGTTTACATTTCTCTGCTTCTTCCTCTCATTTTCAGTTCCCTGTTTTGCCCTTTGGCCTGTCTACTGCCCCAGGAGTATTGCAAAAATGCCTACCTCCTATGATTGTTTTTTTGCAGGCTTCAAGCCATTCAGATTCATCCTTATTCAGATGACAATGATTCAGGCATCTTCTCCCAGTTGCCCATTACTGGCTCTGGGGTTCACCATATCTCTCCTTCAAAGTATGGGGTTCACATCCACTACCAGAAATCTGTTCCGACTCCTCATTATCTTGTGCATCTGGGCTGCAGGATTCAGACAATGCCAATGTTGGTCTCTTTTCCAGCTCCAAAGGTTTTGTCCTTGACAGCTTTCTTTCTCTCCTTCCCTTGCCTGCCATTCCAGCCAGGGAGCATCTTAACACCCTAGGATTCAAGGCCTCTCCTATTCCTATGTTTTCTTTTGCCAGAATGCATGTGTAGAAGCTTCACTGGTACTTCGTCAGTTTGCCTTCAGCACTGCCATCCTCTGGATTTCAGAGTGCATCTCCTTCCTTATCTCAAGCAGGACTCTGAGTGGTGGATTCAGCGACTTACCCTCAACCCAGGCCTGCCTTTCAGCCCCAGTTCCTTCTCAAGAACTGTTCACTAACACTTCAGACATAGGGTGGGGAGACTTCCTGTGGTCCCCTGAAAGTTCAGGGTGTCTGGGCTCCCCATCAGAAGTCCGACAGTAAGTATCAACATCAGAGATGAGAGCTTTGATTTTGGCTCTTCAGACTTTTAACCACGTGGTCTGTCCAGGTCCCCTGAAGGTTTACACAGAACACCACAGTGATGTGGTATATCAACAAGCAGGGGGGGAACAAAGTCTTAATTTCTTTGCAGACACTTCAAGCCTGGGATCTGGCCCTCCGTTATCAGTTAACTCTTCAGGCAGAGTATAGTCCTTCAAAGGACAATCTAGTGACAGACTCCTTGAGCAGGTCCAAAATACAGGCTCATGACTGGATGCTTCACAGAGGCATGTTTCTGGACATAGTCCATTGGTGGTATATTCCTTGGGTAGATCTTTCTGCCTCCCCTCTGAGCAGGCAGCTCCCTCTTTTCTATGACAGAGTATCATGCCATCTGGCATGGAAGATAGACACCCTTTCTTTTCTTTGGAAGGGGATGTTTCTTTATGCGTTCCCTCCTCTTCCTCAGTTTCCAAGAGTCCGACAGAACATTCAGCTGGACTCCTTGAAAATCTTGCTAGACTCCCTTTTGGCCATGACAGCACTGCATGTCCCATTTGATGCATCTGGCCAGGGGCAGTCACCACAAGTTATCTCACCAGTTGGATCTCTTCACAGAAGACAAGGTATCACTTAACCATCCTCACCTGTCCAATCTTCAGCTGACACTGTGGGTGATGAAGTTTTGATCCCTTTTAGGCACCTCTTTTCTGAGGATGTCCATTGGGTTTTACAGGAGACAAGAAAACCTGCATCCAGGAAATCTTATGTTCAAATGGAAAAATGTTTTCTGTCTTGTACCATGCTCATAACCAGGACCCTTTTCAGTGGGCGCTCTCTGGTTCTTCACTGCATAATTTTGCTAAGCATTATAAATTGGGTATGGTTTCTAGGGCCAGAGCAGGTTTTGCTCAAGCCATTCTGCATGGATTTGTTGAGGGCTCTTCCTGGCCTTCCGCCTCCCTATCCTTTTCTTGAGCTTTTGTGCTGTCCCTAAGGTGAAGAATACTGCAACAATTATATAGAAGGGCATAGTAGAGTTGTGTACAATCTTGCCTTAGCAGTTGATGTCCTTCTCTTCACTGTTGCAGTACTTAGTCCCTCCCTCCATCCACCTGTTTCTTTTGGGCCTTGCTTTGGTTACCGTCCTGGCTGAGGGTACACCCTTTTCCATCAGCATTTTCTCCCTCTGGAGTGCATAGCCTCTCTTGTCCTACGGCGATTTGTTCTCTGCTGGGACAATTCAGTTATGGGTAACTGAGTGCATGTCACCTTTAGTGCATAGCCTCTCTTGTCCTATGGCGATTTGTTCTCTGCTGGGACAATTCAGTTATGGGTAACTGAGTGCATGTCACCTTTATGTCCTATGCCCTGTACAGGGAGCATATGTGTGACATATGGTGGATACAAGATCTAAAGGCTTTGGTGTACTGGCCAGACATTAGGCTATCCTAGGCAGGAGTTCCCTAAGGTGAAGAATATTGCAACAGTGAAGAGAAGGACATCAGCTGTTACGGTAAGATCTTACACAACTGTCCTTTCTCTGTTCTTTTGGAAATGACCGGGACAATTACCATAAGCTTCTTCACAGACTGGATCTACTCACACAAGAACAGTGGTGATTGCTAGACCCTGACATCAATCCTCTTCAAATGGCTGCCTGAATGAAAGGGTCTTAATTCCTTTTAGGCACCTATTTACTGAGGACGTGCAGCAGGTACTAATGGGGGGCAAGCGAGCCGCTACTAGAAAATCATAAATTAGCAAATGGAAAAGGGTTTCTAGTTGGTGCAACAACATAACCAGCACCCATTCAGGGCTAGTTCTCTGGTTCTACAATATTTGTGAGTTAATTATCCTATGGCCTTTCTTATTCCTCTGTCAAGGTTCATTTGTCTCCCATTTCGGCATGTCTGCCTATGGATCCTCCTTGTTCAATGCAGCTTTTGAAAGGTTTTGCATAAAAGGCCTAACTGGTGGCCATTCCTTGGGATCTTTGTTAGAAGCTAACACTTGCTACATTGATTGAGCTCATCTGGCGTACTTGAGGTTCTTAACATGGAAAACATTTTTACTGATTGCTCTGACATCTGAAAGAACGGCATCTGAGTTTCAAACTCTCTTTTGGTGAGTCAACCCTATCTCATTTTCCACAGGGACAGGGTTTCTTTGAAAACTAATTCTTCTTTTATGACTAAAGTGGTATCCAAGTTTACTTTTTAAGCCAAATATCCATCTCCCTGTTTTCTTTCTTGAACCCAAAATGAGAGAGAAAAGATACCCCATACCTTGAATGTCCACAGACAACTCTGGTCCTATCTTGACAGAACTAAATCATTCAGATCTTTGAATTGTTAATTTCTTGTGAAAGTAAGAAGGGGCAGCCTGTGTCAGAACAGACTGTTTCCTTTGGTTATACTTACCATAACAAAACTATTACAGGCATGGTTAAGGCCCACCCTAGAAGGGCCTTGGCTTCATGTGTAGTCTTTTTGGAAAGGTTTAGTTTCTAGAAGTGTTATAGAAGCTGCTACTTGGTCCTCTGTACATATTTTTACAAAGCACTGTAAGCTTGATTATTTCTTTAGGTCCAGCTCAAGCATTGCTAGGACCATTCTCCAAGGGTTGCTGGACTCCTCTCCTTCCCCCTTACTAACATTGTTAAAGTAATGTACCTATATAGCTAAGGTTATTGCAGCAGTCATCGATATGAAGAACGTAGAACAGTTGTGTAAGTAAACTTACTATAATGGTAGATGCATGAATGATCACTGCTGCAGTAATCAATTCCTCCCTCCACCCCCCTGATTTTTGGTGGTGGTGTTTTTATTACAGGATGGACATTTATTTTTTGTTCCTGGCATTGTCCTTTCAGGGCTCAGACTCTCTCTGCTAGCAGGAAAACTCTGAAGGGCTTTGCACTCTAACTTATTTTTTATTCAGCTCAGCTCAAGCTGCTTGACAGTTTGGGTGTGTGGAAGGTGCCCTGAAGCTTTGTAAGCTGGCCGGCTGCTGTATCCTTGGTAGGGTATCCCCATATAGCTAAAGTTACTGCAGCAGTTATCATTCAAACATCTACTATTGTAGTAAGTTTACTTACACAGTGGTACTGTAGAACCACTCAGCTGTTCAGAATTTTGCAGAATGCTCAGATTTTTGCCTCCGTTTTCAGCTGCATCTCATAAAATTTGTGTTTTTCTGACAAATCATTGAAAATTTGTTCCACTGAAAATAGATTGAAGAAGACATATGAGCTTCAAACTTTGTATGCTTCAGAAAATGCAAGCTAATGTAAATTCTTATTCTCCTAACTTAAGTTTAAAAGAGTAATATTTAAAATCTGGCTGTGATTTTGGGGCTTTGTCCCCTCATTTGTTGGCTTTATCCATAACTCTTGCACTACGAGGTTGATAGGTATGCCTAGGTTAAGTAGACTAAATCTTTCTCTCAAAATGGCATCATTTTACTTAGTCACCATACCCTTACGCAGGCCTTCTTTTTAGTAACTGGGTTCGTAGGAGAATATTTGCAAGTCAATTCAGTTACACCAGACGTTTTCATACACTTGGGTTCTGCCTCCACTAGACAGTATAAAAAAAATGCACTCCTCTGAGTGTGGACAAGGTACATGGGGCAGCATCTGACTTTATTTGCACATTCACAGTTAAACAGCAGAGCTCCACCAAACACACCCACATTATTTCTGTTAATTCTGACATTCAGACCCAGCTTGTGTGTCGCAGCTCAGCTGGGCAGATTTGTATATCTACCTTCCAACACATGAACCCCAAAGTCACACTTGTGCTCCTACACCAACATGGCTAGAAATCTATCAATGCTATTGAGTTTGCCAGAAGGGCTTTATTTCTGTTTCTGCTTCATGCACCCTTGGACAATTAAAATGCTTCAAAATACTTCTGTAAAGATCCCATGCTGACTGTAATATTTGTTCCTCTTTCAGTCATAAAGCTGACTGGATTCCCTGTTTGAGGAATTTAACATGCCAGTCTGATTTCAGTGTTTGCCACAACAGTAACGGGACCCAGGAAAATGCTTTTCTGGGGTTTATTTTCAGTGGCTAGTACTTTCCCTACCTTAGTTTGGACAAATGACAGCAAAATTTTAAAACCTTCTTGCATTTCTTACACATGTTGCCACATGCAGGGCACGGCTGTGATTCACATCCATGTACCATGCTTGCGTATACAGTGATTCTCATGCCTTCTTTTGCCAGTGGCACATTTTTTACGGAGTTGTTTTCTTTGTGCTTTATATACACACACACACACACACACACACACACACACACACACACACACACACACACACACACACACACACACACACACACACACACACACACTTACTGGACACATATTAGATATTTTCTCTCTTTACCACTTCAGCATCTCTAGTAATCTTTGCTTTTTTCTTCCAAATTTAAATTTACTCCTAGCTGTAACTTTCTTTGAAACACTTTGGTATCAGCCAACCCAATCACAGTGCTATCCCTCATTTGTTCATCTTTAGTTTTATCAAACCAACAGTTTTCAGACAGTTCGCATAAACACCTGATGACAAATGCTTCAACACTTCTTTAGGTTGAACATGTCTTTGAAAACATGCCCTTACATGAGTAATATTTATTTTTGATACAAAATGTTTATTGAGCTTACTTATTACTGACTCGTATGTAACTGTCTGGCCCTCAGAAAATGAACTGTAAATTGCTTCCAATTCTTTGTTGGTAGTACAAAATTAAGTGTATCTGGATTTCTACATTATTTGATTTAGTTGCATTGTAAAACTCTGGCTGAAATTAAGAAAGGGCTGCCAGAGGTAAGCCCTAATTTGGGTGGAAAACCCTTAGCAGCAGCCCTTTCCCAGTCATAGACAGACGCACTACAGTGATTCCTCATAGTCTGTATTACTGCAGTGGAAAGTCTGTGTGGCTGTGAGCCATTCCATAGAGCAGCTGCAGACCATTAGCGGCAGCCCTTTCCTAGTCATATACAGACCCACCACAGTGATGCCTCAGTCAGTATAATCACCACAGTGGACTGCCTCCGTTGCTGTGAGGCATTCCGTAGAGTATCCTGTGCTAAGTAGTCATGTGCTGTCCCCCGGAAAAGCCTGCAGGAAGAGATTTACACCCATAGTGATTCAGAGAATTAGCACAGCCAGATGTTTGTTAATTAGCACTGCCAAAATGCCATGCTTACCAATTATTTCTAATGGGGAAACACCATATTATAGGTAAGTTTCAAAGTTTAGCAGAGAGGTTGTGGTGTCTGAGTGCACACGTGTGTGCACATGACTGTAGTGGTGTAAGTGGTCTTGGGTGTGTGTGCCTACCTGGGTAGTCGCAGTAGGGGGTTTTAGTTAGGGGGATTACTGGAGTACGGTCTTTGTATTGGCTGTGTGCCCGTTAGTGTGATCGTGTCTGTGTCTGTGTGTGTGATGTGGTCATAGGCATTCAGACATGAGGCAAAATAAATGCAGGAATGAAGACCGAAAATCAGGGATGACTTTAAAAATACTACAGTAATTTACTTAACAGTTAATAGAACAGGGTTTGCATTAGGATCCATCTTTATTTATTTATTTTATTTATTTTATTTTACATTTGTTGACCGGGATGGTCCGACTGGATACATGTCCATTTTCAGCGGAGGCCCGGGGAGAAAAGCTCCACAGAGGAAAAAGTTGCACTTTCATTTATATGCAGATCAAGTACACTACCTAATGCAAATAAATAAAATTCAAGATGCACATAAACAGAATTAGAGATACACAAAAATACTTCACAATTGTTTTAGATACATTGTAGTTGATATCCCATTACTTATAGCGTCGATATTCTAGGTTGATATCCCATTACTTATAGCGTCAAGTCAGGCAATGGGGAGCTTGACTTCATAAGTACCAGTGGTGGTGGAATTAGTGGGTGTGAGCTTACAAATTATTTAGACTAAGGGGACAAAAAAAACACCTAGTCAAACAGGTGGAGAATACTACTAGTTGGGTGTCAGAGAGAACTAGTCTGGGTGTTACATGGGCACAGCCAAAGTTCTTTAAAAAATTGTTTAAGATTATTTTTGAATAGATATTGGGATGTAGTAAGTCTTAAGTTATTGGGGAGGGAATTCCAGACTTTACCTATAGAGTTGGCAAAGAGGGCTTCTCCGGCAGAGTTGTTGGATTTGATGGTTTGGACCAGGACTCTATGTGAGGAGCGAAGACAGCTAAGATTAGGGTATGGAGTCAGAAGATTTTGCAAGGAGGGGGTTTTATCCGGTTGCTTAATAATTTTAAACGCTTCTGTGAGTTGGTTTAGTTTGAGAAGATTGGGTAATTCTAGCCAGTCAAGTTTCCTTAGGTTAATGCAGTGATGAGTTCTGTAAGGACCTCCTACTACAAATCTGGCGATGTGATTATAGGCAGCAGAGAGTTTATTGATCTCGCTTTTGTTAAGGAATGAAAGCACAGGAGAGGCATGCAGTAATGTGGAAAGTAAATGCGTACGGGAGATGGTTAGCTTGGCAGTAGGGGTTAGAAAGTTTTTAATTCTATACAAGGAACCAAGTTTCTTATTTACAGTCTTTATGGTTTGACTGATATGCATATCAAATCTAAGCCGACTATCAATAGTGACTCCTAATAGTTTAGTGTTGGTAACAGGCTCAATCATGGTACCATTACTATCAATAGTGACCCCTAATAGTTTAGTGTTGGTAACAGGCTCAATCATGGTATCATTACTATCAATAGTGACCCCTAATAGTTTAGTGTTGGTAACAGGCTCAATCATGGTATCATTACTATCAATAGTGACCCCTAATAGTTTAGTGTTGGTAACAGGCTCAATCATGGTATCATTACTATCAATAGTGACCCCTAATAGTTTAGTGTTGGTAACAGGCTCAATCATGGTACCATTACTATCAATAGTGACCCCTAATAGTTTAGTGTTGGTAACAGGCTCAATCATGGTATCATTACTATCAATAGTGACCCCTAATAGTTTAGTGTTGGTAACAGGCTCGATCATGGTACCATTACTATCAATAGTGACCCCTAATAGTTTAGTGTTGGTAACAGGCTCGATCATGGTACCATTACTATCAATAGTGACCCCTAATAGTTTAGTGTTGGTAACAGGCTCAATCATGGTACCATTACTATCAATAGTGACCCCTAATAGTTTAGTGTTGGTAACAGGCTCAATCATGGTACCATTACTATCAATAGTGACCCCTAATAGTTTAGTGTTGGTAACAGGCTCAATCATGGTACCATTACTATCAATAGTGACCCCTAATAGTTTAGTGTTGGTAACAGGCTCAATCATGGTACCATTACTATCAATAGTGACCCCTAATAGTTTAGTGTTGGTAACAGGCTCGATCATGGTACCATTACTATCAATAGTGACCCCTAATAGTTTAGTGTTGGTAACAGGCTCGATCATGGTACCATTACTATCAATAGTGACCCCTAATAGTTTAGTGTTGGTAACAGGCTCAATCATGGTACCATTACTATCAATAGTGACCCCTAATAGTTTAGTGTTGGTAACAGGCTCAATCATGGTATCATTACTATCAATAGTGACTCCTAATAGTTTAGTGTTGGTAACAGGCTCGATCATGGTACCATTACTATCAATAGTGACCCCTAATAGTTTAGTGTTGGTAACAGGCTCGATCATGGTACCATTACTATCAATAGTGACCCCTAATAGTGTAGTGTTGGTAACAGGCTCAATCATGGTATCATTACTATCAATAGTGACCCCTAATAGTTTAGTGTTGGTAACAGGCTCGATCATGGTACCATTACTATCAATAGTGACCCCTAATAGTTTAGTGTTGGTAACAGGCTCAATCATGGTATCATTACTATCAATAGTGACCCCTAATAGTTTAGTGTTGGTAACAGGCTCGATCATGGTACCATTACTATCAATAGTGACCCCTAATAGTTTAGTGTTGGTAACAGGCTCAATCATGGTACCATTACTATCAATAGTGACCCCTAATAGTTTAGTGTTGGTAACAGGCTCGATCATGGTACCATTACTATCAATAGTGACCCCTAATAGTTTAGTGTTGGTAACAGGCTCAATCATGGTACCATTACTATCAATAGTGACCCCTAATAGTTTAGTGTTGGTAACAGGCTCGATCATGGTACCATTACTATCAATAGTGACCCCTAATAGTTTAGTGTTGGTAACGGGCTCAATCATGGTACCATTAATAGATTGCACGAAGAATGGACAATTATTGGATTGGGCTGTAAGTTGGACTGATGGACTAACGGAGGTGGGAAAAAATACTAGTAACTTGGTTTTTTTTGGATTTAGAATGAGTTTCCGTTCCGAGAGCCACTTTTCAGCTATGGTAAAACAGTTTTGGGTTGTTACTTGTAGGTCAGGGAGGGAGATATCCGAGCAAATCAATGTTCATCTTATGAATAATACAAATTATGAAACCCTAATGTTTGGCATTACTGACTGACGGTAGTCATTAGTGATTTTTTTTTTTTTTATTCAAATGACAGCAAAAATTAGGGACGTTCTGTATAATGAACAGTTGATAGGTATGAGACTGCATGTTTGGGGGAGAGTAAATAAGGGGGGGGTGTCCTGTGCCAATGTGATGCATGGCCCACCAGTGAGTACTGCAGAGATGTGTTAATTAGTGCTAGCAGTAATGTCATGTGGTTCACAGATGTGCAAATTAGCCACTAATAGGGTCTTCTGTCATTATGGCTAATCATGTCCTGGAATCTTATTTTCTGCATAAACTTTCCCTTTTGGCTGTAACAGTTTCAGGTAAAGCTCTCTGAATCCCAAGCTCTGCCTCCATAATGGCAAATGGATTTTCAAGACTAATAATTTTTTGGGGAGGGGTTCAAACTTTGCCTTATTTTGTCATTCCCTAATTATTTAGGGCTAAAAGTCTGTGAAACAACTTTACTTATGGGTAAGACAAGATTTTTTTTTTTTTTTTTTTCAGTAAAACACCTTTCTCTGAGGCATTTACTTGACTGTCTGGTATAGCTTTTGGTCTGAATGGCATTTTTCAATCATTTATGCAAAAAAAAAAAAAAATCATAATTCTGAAAGTATGTCTCGATGTGCACTAATGTTCTCCCAGTTATCTCTGTGTTGTAGTACCATAACCATGATGGGGCAAAGGGTGGTGGCTGCCATAGACAAAAGCTGTTGGGAAAATGATCAATAATTAATAAATTATAACAGATATTATAGCATCTCTAACCAAGGATTCCCCAGCATCTAATCCTAACCTTGCCCACCAGCCATGTGTCAACGCATCCACTTTCACCTTCAAACTCATGCCCACATCCTATGTAAAACTACTCTTAAGCAAACTCAAACCATGCTATACTTTAGCCGATGACTTTCCAATGAGTACCTTAAAGTAGCAGCCAATAGCATTGCCTACCCTATCTCAATCCTTATAAGTAGGTCAGCCCATGAATGCCATGTTCCCTCTGACCCTGTCTCTCTGGGAAAAGTCACATTATTCCTTTGCGCAAAGGAGGAAATTTGACAGACATTAGTAACATTAGACCTATAGCAATCTTACTGCCCTCCAAAATACTTGAAAACTGTATTATTCAAAACCAATTGCTAAACTATCTCCCACAGGAATAACTCCTGTCCCCTCCCCCACACAGCATGGCTTCCATCCCTCCTTCAGTACTAACACTGCAGTTCTAACTATATAGAGACTGTCACTAAAGCTAGAGGTAATGACAAACTAGTCTCCTCCTTATTTCTAGTCTTCTCATAGTACTAGCACTGCCATTCTAACCTATGTAGATACTGTTAATAAAGCTAGAGGTAATGGCAAACTAGTCTCCTCCTTATTTCTAGTCTTCTCTTAGTACTAGCACTGCCATTCTAACCTATGTAGATACTGTTAATAAAGCTAGAGGTAATGGCAAACTAGTCTCCTCCTTATTTGACCCTACTACAGTACACAGATGCCCCCACACACATTTGCACATCTGACAATGTGGCACACTTCCAAAAAATTGCTTGGGAAGCTATAACAGAAACTAAATAATGGTTTTGTAACTCGCAACTCACACACAGCCCTAAAAAACAAGTTACTACTGTTTTCTCCAAGTCCATCTCCCATGAATGAACAAAATTCAAAGTCCTGTCAAACACAATCACTGATGTCATTTTTTATGGCAAATTATTCGGGATGATGGTGGAGGATGATCTTAAATTTGGCCTGCATATACAAAATTGCATAAAAACCAAAAACTCCTTTCTGTCCACAAACCTATCATATCTGGTGGGCATTGTCTGTACTTGTACAAGATTTCTAAGGCCTGGACCTCCTTATATCTATCAGGTCAGTACCCTTCTTCCTTCCTTTAAAAACAACGCTAAAAGACTTCCAAGCTAATATCTGGCGCTGGTCTTGCTCAGCACCAGGGTAAGCTATATTCCTAAATGTGGACAAATATCTTTTCATACCTGACATCCTCTTACTACTATTCCCTCTTCAATGTTATCAATTTTTCTGCCCTGGCTTTCTTTCTAAATGTACCATAAGCCTGCTTTTCTGTCACTTTGTAGTGCATTTCCTGTTTGTATTATACTAACTAACCTTTAATTTCTCAATAAACTGGCCATAATTTCTCTAACTATTAAATCATTGTCATATAACGAAAACATTGGTTAAGAATAGATATAAGCATGTGTGATTTGGCAGAAAGAATGCAAAGTTGTTCTTAAAATGTTTTGTAATACTGTGGAGCTTTTCTCCATGGGCTTCCACCGAAAAATGGGCTCCTACCCTGTTGGTCTTTCCTGGTAATTAAATGTCAGTAAATAAACTGCTGACTGGGCATCAGTACAGTAACATGAATTTGTTTTGCCACCATGGGATAAGCAATCTTTCCCAGTTGGTGATACTAAGCACTACAAAAATGACTGGGTTTTAATAGGTCAGACTGTTGTCGTTGCAGTGTTCTGAGATTAGAACCTAAAGCTAATAGAGAGCTTGAAGCTGCCATTACTTTTTAAAGCACTTCGTGGTGGTGTGTCATTCTCGTTACAACATCCTTGTAAAGACATAGAAACAGTAGAAGACAGCAGTTTAAAGTTTGAGCACGGTTTATCTGCCAGTTTTATTATTTGGTTCATTTAATTGTAAAGGAAACGGTCATTCCACAGAGCACATTGTACCATTTGATGCCTCGCTGGTCTGACCCGTTATTGAATACAGTGATGCATTTAGTAACCTTTGAACAAACCATCTGAAAGAACTTTAACAATTATACAGTTCTTTAATATTAAAAATTAATATTTATTATTTAATAATTATAAAAAAAATAAGGTTGGGAAAGTTGAACTACTCAGCAGTTCAGGAATTGTTATGTTTTTGTTACTGTTACTTGGAGATGACCTGCCTGACATGTTATGAAATGTCTTGTTTACTGTTTCTAAATGCATTCGAAGAACACACTGCTAGGGAAGGAGACACTAGATTGGGAACTCCTAACTCTAAAAATATCAATAATAGGAAAACATGACAGATGTTGCACATCTCTCCTCTCTCAGTACTGTGGTATAAGCTTCTTCTTGGTTATAAGTCCATTAATTTCAATCAAATATTCATTATATACTTACGGGCAGTAGAAAACAGAAGTGTGGAATTACAGCAGTTGAGTTTTTTTAGTGGCATTAAGGGATAACCTAATCAACCTACGGGGTACATGGTATCTTGAAGTACCAGGGTGGTCCCATAACTGATGTCTACAAACACAGCACTGACAATAACTGTTAGTGTTTTCACATTGTCTACATACCAGGGTGGTCCCATAACTGAGGTCTACAAACACAGCACTGACAATAACTGTTACTGTTTTCACATTGTCTACATACCTGGGTGGTCCCATAACTGAGGTCTACAAACACAGCACTGACAATAACTATTAGTGTTTTCACATTGTCTACATACCTTTGAATGCTGAGGGTATGAAGGGAATGAAGTAAAGACAAAGGTCCAACCATCCAAAAAATAAAAAATGGTTTAGTGAAGCAACATCAACACACAAAGCTTTCAAGTCAAATGGCGCTCTTCATCAGTGTTACATGGTTGGACTTTTGCTTTTTTTATTTGATTTTCCTTTTGGATTGCTGTTGGGTCCATCTGGATGTCTCGCTGCCTGTTTTTGTGGGTATGAAGGTTTATTGTATGACAAATGGGTGTGGTTTATTCCTGCCCACCCATGAGACACAGAGGTGGGTCCCATCTCTGTCACTCCCTGAAAGGCAAAGAGGTGGGGCCCATCTCTGTCACTCCCTGAAAGGCAAAGAGGTGGGGCCCATCCCTGTCACTCCCTGAAAGGCAAAGAGGTGGGGCCCATCCCTGTCACTCCCTGAAAGGCAAAGAGGTGGGGCCCATCTCTGTCACTCCCTGAAAGGCAAAGAGGTGGGGCCCATCTCTGTCACTCCCTGAAAGGCAAAGAGGTGGGGCCCATCTCTGTCACTCCCTGAAAGGCAAAGAGGTGGGGCCCATCTCTGTCACTCCCTGAAAGGCAAAGAGGTGGGGCCCATCTCTGTCACTCCCTGAAAGGCAAAGGGGTGGAGCCCATTCATACCCTCTGACCCCTAAAGCTTTACTACCCTTGCAATTTGACATTCTGACATCAGCTCCTCTGTCTTCTCTACACTCTCTCATGGAATTATGTACTTATGCAACAAGCTTTGTTTCCCTTCTCCAAACTACTGTCTATCCTGGCAGTGGATAGAGATGAAAGTACACTGGGCCATTATTTTGGAGTAAGAGTGACAGATGCCTTATTCACAGTAGAAATAGTGCCTGCTTTAGTAGTCTTAATTTCCTCCCACTTTAACATACCTACCCTCCCAGGTGGTCACAGGTTACAGTTATACACATTTTTAAAACTGTTTGTCATGGCAGATATACAAATGTGGCTCAAGGTATTTTAAAATGTCATATACTATGCATTTGTATTCTACTTTCAGTCCCAAGATGTGAACTTTATAAATGTTTCATACTTTGTGTAACACTAACACAATCTTGTTTTGTTTTACAGAACCATCCCTGGCCAAGTTCCAGTGTACATGTCAGAGAGTAAAATGGAAGTTCTACTCTATCCTAAGAGAGACTATGAAATATCAACAGTTCTGAAATTGGAGGAATTTACATGTAAAGACATTGCTAGGGTTATATTTTATGAGATGTGAGAGTAATTTACACATTTTGGATCTGACAACTGATTTGCTAGTTTCAGAGCTGGGTTTTGGAAGATCTGTGTCCATGGACTTTGGGGAGCTAAACATGTCAATTTCACAATGCTGAAAGATGTCTAATCTCTGCATTATATATGCATGTTCATTTTTTAATAATAAACTTGATGTAGCTTCATTGATATAAAACTGTAAATACATTGTTTTGCTGATGAGTATGACGTAGTGGGGTCTTTTGGCTGGATGTAATTTGAATTTGTACTGTGGTGGGGCTGTACAAGTCTTTGGTGGGAAAACTGAGTGAGATAGGAGTACAACCACTTTCAGAAACAAATCAGCTCCTGGTCCCTATCAGTTAATATACCAGCAAAAATGAATGTGTTCTATTTTCAAAATAAGTGTTAGGCTGTAGTGGCTTCTGTGTGGAGTCTGCATGTCCTCCCTGTGTTTGTGCGGGCTTCCTGTAGGTGCTCCAATTTCCTCCACTCTCCAAACATATACAGTAGTTGGGCTGGACACTCTAAATTGGCAATAGGTGTGCATGTAGTGTGGAAGAAATATTGCAGCAGGGCTAGACCTGATGGTGTAAATCTTGGCTATAGATAATTGTCACTGGTGAAGTGACACCCCAACCCCATGTACAAAAATGGGTGATGGGTGGATCTTTATATCTTTTCTAATAAAAAATAAACCTATTTTAACCCCATTATCCTTCATTTTCTGTCTATAATATGTCTTACATACCGGTCTAACATCTTTTTAAGCAGATTCATTTTGCTTCAGATATGGAAATCTGTGTTTTTTATTTTTCTTATTTTGCCTTTTGTAAAAAATCTACAAGGTGTATTTGTAAAATGTCTCTACATTTTGTAGGTCACTGAATGCTGAACCAACTTTTGTCTTCACAGTTACTCCATTGTCATGTTTTTTGTGTGTGGCATTCAAATTTAAAATACACTACCTGGTTCATTCTAAATGTATTCACATTTATTAAATATCATTTTAAAGTGTTTTATACTTTATATTGTAGAGAAATAGTTTATAATAATGGAAAAGTTTCTATTTTTTATGCTTAGTAACACTGTATTTACTGTATAAGGCTACTGTATATGATTTTGCACGCGGTGAGGACAGTTTCAGTAAATGTCACAGTAATGAACACCACTGCTCTAAATGCAAATATTTGAATGAATGCTTTAAAATGGAACACACTTGTGGAGCTAAAATAACCTGTTTATTGAAATAAAGTATTTAATCTTTCAGTTTAACCAGTTTAAAGGAAATTAATTATCACTCAGCATTAAACAAATTCCCGATACAAACTGGCAGAAAAAGCATATATAGACTATATACAACATGCACAGAAAAAAGCATATGTACACTATATACAACATGCACATGTTCAGTTTTTTGCATCCAATGAATGGATTAAGTCTTTCAATGATAAACACATGAATTCATGTATTTAGTTTGTTATTGCTGGCATCTTTTTTTTTATGATAGTCACTGGTGGTAGTTTCAGATGCACACACATTTCTCTCATGTTTTATTTCAGAAAACGAGGTAATGCAGAAATCCTCTTCCATTGTGGCATTAGCACGTGGTCCAAATATCCACATTACATGAAACATCTACCTGGCCATTTATTTCTTGTGTTGAGGATTAAGCATTATAGGTGTTTTAGACCAAACCTCCCCAATTTACAGCATTAAATGGTAGTCAGCAGGCATTTACCCAGATACATCCTGGACAGTTGATAAGCACTGTCTCCTGGACAAATCCTCTGTATTTGGTAACTTATTTTGAGAGACAAATGTAAGTGAAAAGGGTAACCAGACATCCATCTCGTAGAAGGTCTTTTTACACCGACCGGGTTACTGAAGGAAAGGCTGTGGAGAGAAACATCCCTGAGATGAAACTTTTATGGAGGGGCATGCAGTCTGTTCTCAGGGTCTCGCCTTGCACATCTTCCAAAAACTAGTACTTGGATACTCTTTTGCTGCTTTGAACATCTGCTGGATTACTCCTAAGCCAAAAATACCTGGCAAGTTATGTTTGGGCTTGCCTTTTAGAAGCGGATTACTCATAAGCCAAAAATACCTGGCAAGTTATGTTTGGGCTTGCCTTTTAGAAGCGGATTACTCCTAAGCCAAAAATACCTGGCAAGTTATGTTTGGGCTTGCCTTTTAGAAGCAGAGATAACATTTACCATTTCCTTGAGCCTGAAGGTAGTGTCTTACCTTCCCTGTACAGACCAAAGGCTTGGGCTGGTGTGCACCAATATAGATCTGTATGTAGCTTACTTGCATGTACAGTATTGTTGTGTGATGTCATCATGTCTTGTTTTAACATTGTACAGTTCTGTCTCACCTGATGTGAAATTTAATTGTACAGCTGTTTGTATTTTACTTGTTCAGTGGCTTTTAACACTTCATTTCACTGAAGGATTATCATTGTTGGAGACTGAATAAGTGTGACTGCAGTAGATAAATAGCATATGAAATTGGATTTCAAAATACTTGTATTGTTTGGGCCCTGATCACAATGTCCAAAACGGTAGACATCTCTAGAAATTTAAAAAAAATGAATCTAGAGACAGAAAGCACTGACAACTTTATTCCTTGAAAAAAAATACTAACATTTTTGGAGAAAAGTACAAAATAAATATAAATTCTAACCAGAGAAATCAGTAAATGTCAAGAAGTTAATTCAAAAGTAGGCAGAATAGATTCGAAGAAACATGCTCTCACACAGATTGTAGAATGACTCCTTCAGGCCATTCCATTTTGTTGACACCCCCCCCCCCCCCCGGCAAAAAAAAAAAAAAAAAAAAAAACTGAAAAGCATTCAACCCTTGTATTTTCAAGTACCAAAACTTAAACAGAAGTAAGAACATGTGTTGCTACCAAGGGAGCCCGCAGGATTTTTTGCAGGGGGGGTGCAAACCCAGAGCCCCACCCCCTCCACCCACAGAGCCCCACCCCCACATAGCCATTACATGGTCCCATTACTTGGCTATTTCTCTTCAGTTGCCATAAACACTGGAGAAAATGATCAGTGTGCATACTGCCTTATGCTTTACTTCTACAATGATTACAGGTATCTAGATTTAATTAGGAATCCATGATGATTTTTTTTACATACCCCATGTACATTGCAACTAATTCAAGGGAGCTTTCAGCTGGCAGCCCTTTTGAATTCTGATCAAGAAGGCTTGGCTGTTCAGTTCTCTATACTGGAATAATTTCTCATTCATTGCTAGTAATAATTTTATTTACTTTGGTACTAACAGAGTTTTACTTTTTACCTACCATAAAGACAAGATATTTGTTTTACCTCAAAATACTTCCCCTCATTTTATTTATTTGTAAGTGACTTAGAAACAACTACTGGGGAATAGTGTTCATTAGCTCAGTATTTTTCATGTAGGACACTAAACTGAGTATCATGAGCCTGTTCAGATTATACAGATTTAAACAGATTAGTTTATAACACTAGTGTTCTTTGGCTTCCAAGATTATCTCTCAGTAACACAAATTGCTATTTAAATAAAAGCTGGCATTCTGTGCTCTGAATGCACGACACATTATAGCTGTAGTTAACTTAAACTGTGTGCATTCACTAAATTATGTATATCTTAATTAATGCTTAATCAAGCATTTCTTCATAATTCCAACATTGACATAGTTGCAAATCACCACTTCATCTTTTTATAGATAATTCCAATAGCCCTAATATATGCACATTATTAATTATTTTTTCAAGATTAGTTTTACTGAGTGGGCAAGGGAAATTCTGGATGTTTTCTGCTTTTTGTGTGGTTGACCCTTAGTTATATGAAACTGGGTCTGCATTATCACCGATGTGAACAACATCATTATATGCTTAACTAAAAGCTTTAGACCTTTTTTCTTGACACAGCCATTACAGTATCCTTCCTGTTACTGTGATGAGCAAGAGTAGCCATGCATAAGAAGTGTACATATTTATACATATGATTATAATATATACAGATTGTATTAATTATAATATAAAATAATTTAATTATATCCCTTCTATAATACAGCACCACTTGTTAGACTGTTTTAAATTTATAGCTTTGAATGTTTTTCCAGCAAGCAATGAAACAAAACATGAGCCAATAATGAAACTGCCCAATTCAAAACATTTCAACCATAAAAGGCCACTTATTTTGTCATTACAATCCATCAATGTCAGTCAGTTTGCACAATCTCTGCAGAAGTAAAAGTCATCTGAATAATTCCACATTATAGAGCTCTGAAACTAATGAAGAGGTTGTTGCTAGAAAACAACTTTATATTTCATCAACAAATTCAGTGCCTGCTGCCCTTGAATACATTGCCTATGTTACATTAAAATGGTAAGCTGGTATATTTGCAATACAGAATGGGTGGTAAGCTGAAAAACAAGTTCATAGTTATTAGGCATCTCATCCAAAGGAGGACATAGCCAGGACTGCAGCACTCCACCCCCTTAAAATACAAATCTACATGCTGTGGGAGTAGAACCTATAGCCCTCTGCATCAAGATGCAAGTATGCTACCTGCTGTACTACTAACACTGCTTTAAAATTATATACCACAATAATGATACCATTTGCTAAACAAAACAGTTGCACATTTTAAGCAGACTTGGCATGAGCAGCAGTAAACTTCTCTTCCCTTTAAGCTCACAATTCCTTAAATTCCACCTGCTAACTCTAAATGGGGCATTTCACTTGCTCTCACACACCTTAACGTTTGCAAGAAATCTGGACAAACCCCAACATAAATAGGGACAGATTATAAATATTGCTCTCATGAACTTAGAACATTGCTAGAATAACAGGATTTATGTTAGTATACATTTTATATGATGGACAGAAGGAAGGTTGGTATATTGTGTGTGCCCAAGAGACCAGATGGAAGGGGAGTAAGGCTAGGTGTATCGGAGGTGGGTTCAAATTGTTTTATCATGGTGTGGATGGGAGGAGAAATGGCATAGGAGTTATCCTGAAGGAACAGTATACTAAGTGTTTTGGAGTTGAAAAGAGTGTCTGATAGAGTGATGTTTATGAAGCTGGAAATTGATGTAATGATGAATGTTGTTAGTGCATATGCTGTACAAGTTGGGTGTGTGATGGATGAAAGAGAAAAATTTTGGAGTAAGTTTGATGAAGTGGTGATGACTGTACCCAAGGGTTAGAGAGTGGTGATTGGAGCAGATTTCAATGGGCGTGTTGGTGAAGGGAACAGAGGAGTGGATGAAGTGATAGGTAGGTATGGTGTTAAACAAAGGAATGCAGAATGTCAGATGGTAGTGGGTTTTGCAAAAAGGATGGACATAGCTGTGGTGAATACGTAGTTTAACAAGAGGGAGGAGCATCGTGTGACAAGAGTGGAGGAAGATGCACACAGGTGGATTATATCTTATGTAGGAGGGCCAGTTTGAAGGAGATTGGAGACTGTAAAGTGGTGACCGGGGAAAGTGTAGTTAGGCAGCATAGGATGATGGTTTGTAGGATGACGTTGGTGATGAAGAGGAGGAGGAGTGTGAGGGCAGCACCAAGGATCAAATGGTGGAAATTGAAAAAGGGTAATTGTGAGGTGGAATTCAGGGATGAGTTGACAGGCACTGGGTGGCAGTGAAGAGTTACAAAAATAGCTGGGTAACTACAGCAGAGCTAGTAAGAGATGGCTAGAAAGGTGCTTGGTATGACATCTGGACAGAGGAAGGATGATGCGACATGGTGGTGGAATGAGGAAGTACAGGAGAGTATACAGAGAAAGAGGTTTGCAAAGAAGTGGGATTGTCAGACAGATGAAGAAAGTAGACAGGAGTATATGGAGATGAGGTGCATGGGAAAGAGGTGGCGAAGGCTAAGGATAAGGCGTATGAAGAGTTGTATGAAAGTTTGGACACTGAGGGAGAAAAAGACCTTTACCGATTGGCTAGACAGAGGGACCGAGCTAGGAAAGATGTGCAGCAGGTAAGGGTGATAAAGGATAATGAGGGAAACATACAAGTGAGGAGAGTGTGAGGAGATGGAAAGAGTACTTTGAGGGGTTGATAAATGAAGAGAATGAGAGGGAGAGAAGGTTGGATGATGTGGGGATAGTGACTCATGAAGTACAATGGATTAGCAAGGAGGAAGTAGAGAAAGAATGGAAAGGCTGTTGGTCCAGATGACATACCTGTGGATGCATGGAGGTGTTTTAGGTGAAATGGCAGTGGAGTTTTTAACTAGATTGTTTAATGAAATCTTGGAAAGTGAGAGGATGTCTGAGGAATGGAGAAAGTGTTTTGGTACAGATTTTTAAGAATAAGGGTGATCTGCAGATCTGTAGTAACTACAAAGGTATTAAATTGATCATTCACAGCATGATGTTATGGGAAAGAGCAGTGGAAGCTAGGTTAAGAAGGGACATGATGATTAGTGATCAGCAGTATGGTTTCATGCCGGGGGAAAGCACTACAGATGCGATGTTTGCTCTGAGAGTGTTGATGGAGAAGTACAGAGAAGGTCAGAAGGAGTTGTTGTGTTTTTGTAGACTTAGAGAAAGCATATGACAGGGTGCCTAGATAGGAGTTGTGGTATTGTATGAGGAAGTCAGGAGTGTCAGGGTGCCTAGATAGGAGTTGTAGTATTGTATGAGGAAGTCAGGAGTGTCAGAGAAGTATGTAAGAGTGGTACAGGATATGTATGAGGGTAGTGCGACAGTGGTGAGAGTGACAGATACGTTTAAGGTGGAGGTGGGGTTACATCAAGGATCAGCTCTGAGTCATTTATTTGCAATGGTGATGGACAGGTTGACAGATGAGATCAGACAGGAGTCCCCGTGGACTATGATGTTTGCAGATGACATTGTGATCTGTAGTGAGAGTAGGGAACAGGTGGAAGAGACCCTGGAGAGATGGAGATATGCTCTAGAGAGAAGAATGAAAGTCAGCAGGACTAAGACAGAATGTGTATGAATGAGAGGGAGGATAGAGGAATGGTGAGGATGCAGGGAGTAGAGGTGATGAAGGTGAATGAGTTTAAATACTTCAGATCGATAGTTCAGAGTAATGGTGAGTGTGGAAGAGAGGTGAAGAAGAGTACAGGCAGGATGGAGTGGGTGCAGAAGAGTGTCAGGAGTGATTTGTGACAGACTAGTACCAGTAAGATTGAAAGGGAAGGTCTACAAGAGGGTAGTGAGACCAGCTATGTTATATGGGTTGGAGACAGTGGCACTGACAAAAAGGCAGAGTGAGCTGGATGTGGCAGAGTTAAAGATGTTAAGATTTGCATTGGGTGTGATGAGGGTGGACAGGATTAGGAATAAGTATGTTAGATGGTCAGCCCAGGTTGGAAGGTTTGGAGACAAAGCCAGAGAGGCAAGATTATGTTGGTTTGGACATGTGCTGAGGAGGGATGCTGAGTATATTGGGGAAAAAGATGCCAAGGATGAAGCTACCAGGTAACAGGAAAAGGGGAAGGCCTAAGATATGGTTTATGGATGTGGTGAGAGAGGACATGTAGGTGGTTGGTGTGACAGAGCAGGATGCAGAGGACGGGAAGAAATGAAAACAGATGATCCGCTGTGGCGACGGAAAGATGATGATGTTTGTATTCATTTTTCTATAGGATATGACATCTAAAACTCAAATGTCTGTCATTATTTAGCAACTTCAATCTTTTTTAGGAAGAATATGGGACAAAAAATCTGGACATTCTGCAAAAACCTGGACAGCTGAGGCGTATGCTACCTCCTTATACAGACAATATTTGTTTCTTATCCAAAAAAGACCTGCTGCCTGACACAACTATCTACTTGGTTCATGGGGAAGACATGATCAAAGTAAAAAAATGAACAGCAAGCAAGAAACAAGCTCAAGATAAATTGCTTAAAGGATTCCTGCACAACTTATGGACCACACATGATAGATTGGCATTCTGTTTAGTTTACGGGTAAGCCTGCAAAGATGACTGCAAGTCTCCAACAAATGTAATTAGCTTCTGAAAATATTGTAATCCTGTCCTTTTATTACAAATACTGTCATATGCATTTCCATACCCAAGGTTTATACATTATCTAGTTATGTGAATATTCTCGGCATGGCAACAACGAAAAGGCTTTCAGTGCTGGTAATTCTTACAGTATGCTTATTAAAGCTTACTTGCATCTTACAATCTCAGACAAGCTTACCTGATGGTTATTAAATCATTGCTACTTAAACAGAGCAACAGGGCACTGTGACAGCATGCATCTCCTGAATAATAAGCATAAATCAACAGTATAAAGATATGACAGAAGATCAGAACATTCTGCAAAATCAAGGACAGATGAAAAGCCACTGTCGTACTTGTGGTCTACCTTGGATGGGGGAATACTCTGCACACTTACTGCATTACTGCTCCTTGCCTTCCTTGGACACATCCAGAGCCACTACAATGGGGAGTGGGGTGCAACAAGTATGTCGCAATTTGAAATGTCTCTGGCTGACCGTGATGGCTCTGACACTCATCTCTTTCTCTTTCAGAGCAAGAAATCTGGACAAAGCCATACATAGAACTAGAAGTGGGACACAGGCCCAAAAATAAGGACAATTTTTAAATATTGCTCTTATTAACTTGGATAATAGAACAGTAGAAGGTCTTGCATTAGAATGAATTTTCTGAAGGGTATGAAATCTGAAACTCAAATGTCTGCCATTATTTTTCAACTTCAATCTTTAATGACTTGCTACTAATTTGCCAGAAAACCACAATCTTATGAAAAACAGACCAAAAATGTGATGCAAAAATATAAAGTTGCCACACAATACAGCTGGGAACCTGTCAAAAGGGACACCTTTTTAATATTAACACTTAACTTGAGCAGCTAACTCATAGCAAGATGTCCCGTTCGATTCTCAGCTAGAGCGTCTTCTGTGTGGAGGCATACGTGAATGGGACGTGCCTTCATTGAGGGTTGTGCGTCTGGGCTGGTAACCCAGTACGTAAAAATCCACTACCAATCATTAGCGGACCGGAGTTCTGCTGTGGCGACTCCTAACTGGGAAAAGCTGAAAGACACAAACAAACTTGAGCAGCTAACAAAATAAGAGTATTTACATGCATTTCTGAAATAAAAGTAATAACTCTGATCATTACAGTTATTTACAATTGTAAACCCTCCACGTTTTCTGCCATTTTAAGGAGGGATTATTAGGGGAGAGCAACATTTTGAGCTAAATTGGGGACAATGGAGAGGTTTGGATATTCCAAATTCTACAAAGTGATTTGCACATACCTCTCAACCTCTTAATGCAGGAAATCTGGATAAGGCTAAATATATTTGGGGAACATACAAACACTACTGAAAATTGCTCTTGTATAAACTTAAGACAGTTGATAGAATAACAGGTCTTGCATTAGCATGCATTTTTCTGAAGGTTATGACGTCTGAAACTCGATGTCTGTCATTTAGTGACTTCATTCCTAAATGATTTGCTAGAAAACCACAAATTTTATGAGGAACAAACCAAAAATAAGCAAATGTCTATTCATTCTGCAAAAATATGGACAACTGAGAGGTATATTTCAACCGGGACTATCTGATTTTGCTACCCCCCCCCCTCACAAAAATCATGGTCGAATGGAGCCTCCCCCCTGCAGCCATTCCAATGTCCCATTCCTTGGTTATTTTGCCCCATTTACCATAAACACTGCAATGTGCCTACTGCTTTACTTCTGCGATGATTTAGATTTCATTTGAAAGTTTTATTTTGCATTTTACAGCACAAACCCTAATATATATCTGTTAAACAAAGCAATGCAGTCTCGCAATGAAAATAGACTTAGCATTAAAACTTCTCTGCCCTTGAAACTCCCATGCATTGAAACAGCATTGAAACCCACATTCAAAGAAAAAAACATTTTGCCAGTGGCAGATTAACTCTGGGCTGTTTTCAAAATCATAGGCCCCTTGAACATGAAACTTACACATGCTCTTTGATACACCTTCCTGACTGTATTACATTATATTCCTTGTACAATACAGTACAGTTGTTAGAGGGTATTTTAAATTTATTGTTTTGAACATTTTTCCAGTAAACAATGAAACAAAATGCATACACCAATGATAAAACTGCCCAATTCAGAACATTTCCATCATAAAAAGTCTACTCAACCTTCTATAGTCCACCAGTATCAGTAAATATGCACAATCTCTGAAGTAGTAAAATCCACATTAAAGAAATCTGTAACTAATAAAGAGCTAGCAAACAACTTTATATGTCATTGTTTCATCTACAAATAAAGTGCCTGTTGTATGTATTAAAAAAATGATAAGCTAGTAATACCGTAATAGGGAATGGATAGCAAACTGATAGGTTCATAATTACTAGCTATCTTTGCCAAAAAGGACTGCAGCATCCACCCTCTTTACAATACAGTACAGTATCAGCAATGCATCTACCTACTGTGGGAGTAGAACCCACAGCCTTCAGCATCAAAAGCAAGTAGACTACCTGTTGTGCTATTAACAATGCAAGCAGACTAAGCTTAAGCAGCACTAAACTTTCGCTCCTCTGCAGCTCTCAGCTCCTTGTAAAATCTACTCGACACTCAGCTGTATCTCTGAATTTTGCAGCACAAGAAATCTGGAAAAAGCCAAAATTTATTGAGGGGGGGGGGGGCAGGACAAAAGGCCAAAAACCAGGGACACATTTTAAACATTGCTTGTATAATGTTGGAAAGTTGCTAGAATAAAATGCTGCGTTACCACCATACATTTCACTGTCACGTTTTGAACCCAGGGGACCCTGTGCAAAACAGTAAGAGCAACATACCACTACGTCAAATCAGCTGTTTTGTGAAAGAGGAAGACAAACTTAAATTGCTACCATTTAGTGAATTCAGTTCTCACCATAGCACAACTGTCAACCTCTTGGCACAAAACACCCGAGCAAAGCCAATAATGGGTGAATACAGCCCCCAAACATTCAGTGAATTCAGTTCTCACCACAGCTCTCAACCTCTTAAACACCCGGACAAAGCCAGTAATGGGGGAATATAGCCCTCAAACATATTCAGTGAATTCAGTTCTTACCATATCTGTCAACCTTAGCACAAAACCTGGATGAAGCCAATAACGAGGGGGAATACAGTCCCAAAGATAGGGATACATTTCAAATATACATCTTATACACTTAGAAAATTGCTAGAATAAAAGCTTTTGTGTTACCATGCACTTTCTGAAGAATATGAAGTCTGATATTCAAATGAGTGTCATTTTGTTAACCAGGAAAGTCTGACTTTGAACAAAAGCTAATTTTTAGCAGAGGCCCAGGGAGAAACAATCTAAATAGACATGTTTTTGTAAGATGGGAGGAAACAAACAGGGAGGGCATACAGATTCCACACAGAAGGTAAGGCATCCCAGCCAAGAATCAAACCAGAGAACATGTAGCTGTCAGGCAACAATGCTACCACTGCACTACTGTGTTTGCAAGGACACAAATACAGAAACCACAGATTTTATGAGGAACAAAACAAGTACGAGGGAAAAACCTGCAACATTTTTACAAACTGTGGTGGGTAGGGAATTCAGGCTCTTGCCACTTGGGCCCAAGGTACATGGTTCAAGCCTTATTCTCTACCCACCACTATGTAGCACCTGGGGCATTTTATACACACAGACACACACACACACACACACAAGTGTCTCATCTTCAGAAACCGTTTCGCACACACATTACTCAGTACTCTGAAAGTGTCCCATCTTCTGTCCTTTTCAGTTCCCATCTGAAAGTGTCCCATCTTCCATCAGTTTCAGTTCCCGCTCCCTCGCAAGTGTCCCATCTTCAGTGAAGTCCTCTAAACCGTCTGTTTCAGTTCCCGCTCGCAAACTTGAAAATGTGCACTGCGCGAGATGATGTCAGCATGCCCGCGACTGGACTTCTTTCTTCTTAAAGAACGCCCTAAAAAAAAAAAACTTTTTTTTTTAAATTAAAAGATTAACTAGTCAGCGGATTCCAGAGGGGTGCAAATGCACCCCCTTGCACCTGCCTGCGGGTGCCCTTGGTTGCTATTAACCAAAGTATAGAGGTCAGACATTCCAATGGTCGCTTTAGAAGGATGGGAGCCTGAGCTGCAAACTTCCTAGGAGGAAATCCAGAAACATGAGATTACAATGAGGGAAGAGCCTGAAACATTATGATTGGCTAACACTACCCAATTCACCTCATGGGTACAGTACAGCTAGTCTCTCCTTCTACCAAGGTAGAGTATAGAAAACATAATAGAGATCCTTTACACTTTGGTGGGCAAACATGTGGCATCTGCATTGGCATTTCATATGAACCATTATAGATTTGAAGTAAATCTTGGCCATTCATTACCTATGCTAGTACCTTACAAATCTGAAACATTTAGATATTCCTCGCCTAATGAATAAGAACATTTTTACCACAATATAAAGAGGATGTATCCTTCTAGTTTTCAGGCTCACGCCATTGGCTGTTTAATTTAATAAAACAGCCAATAAAAGGTATGACTGCCCACACCTAAAATTTCCTCACCTAGAAGGAGGTTATCAGAAATGTTTAAGGTGCCAGTATCCATGGGGATAATACCCCTCTATTCACAACTTTCCAAGACCTCAGGAATAGAAGTTAAATGAACCATGAAACTTAGCCCTCAACTTAAAGCTTCTGCGGACTTATTGTTTGTGTGATGGGGAGAAACAGTTTTTTATATTTAATTTGAAATTTGGCCCTGCAACATTTAATATAGCTGCAACTTCTGCGGAGTGTATTAGATATTCTTTTTTAGAATATACTAGAACCTTATAAAAGAGGGCTGTCACAGGCATGGTAAAAGGATTTCTACTTATAGGACCCTAACATTGAGTCCATAATTGTTAAGCTTCCATGCTGTCCTTTCTAAACCTCTGTCGTCGAACAAATATATAATGTTATCATTGTGACTAATTTTAAAGTAAGGACACAAATACTGACTAAACACCATCAGAATCTGAAGAACTGCAACCATTTAGGACTGCTTATGTTTTGATACTATTGTAGCCATGCCCAGCATGGTCTTAGGAGGTAACTAAGCTAGTGGCCCTAAGGCTTCTACAAGCCTAGCCATGTTCTACCCTCATTCCCTTATGGACCAAGATATTTAGCCTATGTTTGCATGTGGATCTAAGATCAGCACTGACTGCTCCTGTCTAAGTGGGCATAGGCGAAACCCCTGCTGTAAATTTGTGGTTTCCCATTCAATTGTCCAGGTTATGCTTAAATAGGGTCATTGAGGAACTCTGTTTTATGTGAATTGGAAATTTGTTCCAGAGGAGTGGCAACCTCTGGGAGACATATCTGTCTCTCCAGCATGTCCTTTTAATATCACAGACTAGGTTAAGATCCCTAGAGTGAGTGAATTGTGTCCCACTGGATTTGCAGAAGTTTAGTAGCTTCATTGAGGCAGGGCATGAGACTGCTCTGTAGGCCAGGCACAAGTTACCTATAAGCAGTCTATATGATATTGAGTAAAGTGATTAGGGCCTTCAATCTCTCCATATAGGTCATGTATTGTAGGCACTGAATTTTCTTAGTGAGAAACCTCTGAGGTCTGTCCAGATGCTGCAGATGTCTGGTGAGGTACATACAGAAGGGACTATTGTACTCTATTATTGGTCTGATCAGAGCCTACTACAGGGGAGTTATAAACTTAGCTTTGGATGCTGTACCCTTGTTTATGAAATCTGCAACATAGAAGGCCTTCCTTACTACTGTGGATACCTGATAATCAAAACTAAGACTACTATCAACTTGCATTCTTAAATCTCTCTCTCACCACTGGATTTGAACTTAGGGGGGTATTATCAATGTTGTAATTTGCAGGGGTATCTCCTTTGCCGACGGGGATGATAATGCATGTTCTGTGTTTAGTTTAAGTCCGTGGCTTTGACACCAATCATTTGTCTGTGTAAGCCCATTTTGTATGTTGACATCTTTGGGGTGTTTGATGATTGCATTCAGTTTGCAGTCATTGGGAAACTTGTTAAACCATAGGCTGTCAATTTTCACCTGAACGTCTGAAAAATATATACCAAACAGTAGGGGGTCTAGCACAGATCCTTGAGGAACACAACTAGTAACAGGTCTGCTAGTAGAGGTGGCATCCCGACTTTTGACTGTGTGTGTGTTCTGTTTGGACTTGGCAACCCATCTAGTGACATAAGGGTTAATCCCCAGCTGGGTGACTTTCTCAATGATGCCTGAATGAGAGATTGTGTCAAAGGCATTGGCTAGGTTGAGATAGGCAGTGTGTGAACTGTTTTGCTCTCATCCAGGGCCTTGGTGACATTTTTGAAGAAATCCACCAGGTTTAACAGGCAAGATCTCCCCTTAATGAAGCCAAACTGGGTTGGGTCAATAGTTTTAAGGTCACTTATATCCTTGTTGATAAAGTCCAAGATGATGCTGTCCATGGCCTTGCAGATAAGGCTGGTTAGGTTTATGAGTCTATAGTTCTCTGGGTAGGTTGAGGGACCCCCGGGATTACAGTTGCTATTTTCCACTCAGCTGGGACAAAGCCTTCTTTGACTGAGATTGAATAGCGTGCTCAGTGGTTCCATTAACTCCTGTTTTAGACCATTTAATAAGCAGCCATGGATGTTGTCCGGTCCTATACAGGCTGTGTTTTTGGCCTTGAAGAGTATGACTATGACCTGCTGTCTGGAGATACAAGGTAGAGGACTGGTGACTGGTATGATTGGTGGAGACAGGGGGATGAGAAGGCAGGCTTGACTAATTCTTGAAAATCTGCTTGCAAACCATTAAACACAAGCTGGGGAAACCCTTGTTACAGGAAATTGCCATTTTGAGTGACCCACTGTTGAACTATTGAAATCCTGGAAAGAGAAAGATAAACTGTGGAAACATTATTAGGAATAAGGAAGAATGCTTCTCGGCTATTTTTTCTTCCAGAAAATAGCTGATAGGAGACCTGTCCAACAAATGCTGTATAGGGTCACACATTTAAACACAAGATTATGTCCCATCTGTAATATGAATAAAGTTAGTCTGGTGTTCCTCAAATGTTTTTCTTTTCTGGATAATTTTCTTACAAAACATATACAAATTGATTTCCTTAATACAATATTAGACTTAATGTTTCTTGCTTTTACTATTTCTTTACAAGATGGGTATGCGGTCTCATCAATATTTAGCAACAGTTTATTTTTCAGTTCTGATGTGATTTACATAAACAATTATGTTTGTAGATTATTGGTGTCTTTAATGGACAGCAGCATTTGTTTTTCGTTGGAAACTGAAGTTATTCTGGTGAAAAGAATTGAGATAACTTACTTTTGTATAAGTAACCTATGGCAGGTAACATTTGCTTCTGTTCTGATCACTCATCGATATTTAATGGATAACGTTGGTCTCTGCAGATGGCACAGACTCCAAGGATTTGGCATCTGTTTTGCATTTCAGCAGGCCATTACCTGTTAAATGCTTTCTGCATTAGTGCTACATTGTTAAAATATATCTTTAGTCAAGCAAGGCTAACTAGAATCATCAGTTAACTTTGCTTTGATTCTAACCTGAAAAAAAAAAACAATGCATCTTTGTTCTTTTTGTGCAAAAGTTGGATTTTATTTGTATTTTATGTGCACATTCCTTTTAAGCTAAAATTGGGTACTTTAGAATATTTTCTTCTCCTCATCAAGAAGTCGAAGTCAGATTACTAATAGCAGTTTTGGTTGATTATACAAGTTGTATACAGCTTCTTTACCTTAAAATATACTGGTGATTTCCATGTTGCAGGTACATAAATAGGTCCTAGTTCGTACTTTTTAATCAGTCTGTTATTCAGACTGAAAGTAGGTGTACCTTTCATTTGTTTCAGACATGATTTGTTTAGATAATTTAACTGTGGGTACAATTTCTTTAATGATATCTTATATGCCCAATATTTATCTTTTCTTATTGTATATGTTTTCCAATTAAAATTTAAGTATCCGCACATACAGTTATAGCGATAATAATGCTGGCTGCTACTTAAATTACCTTGATGTACCACCACACTCAGAAAACAGAGCATTGTTTGCATTTCTACACAAAAGTTATAATTTCCTGTTGCAGTGACTGTTCCAGAATGATAGAGTACAGTTGTGGGCTTTACCACAAAAGCATATTTTTTTAAATAAATGTATTTCATGGGAAGATATTTCTTTACCAGAATTACTGACAAGGAATATTCTGTAATATCTCTTTCTTATGATTTTTTTATTATTATTATTTGTTGATTTCATGGAATTGTCAGTTTTATTGACCTTTCAGAATCAGCACTCATAGTTTCATAGTTTAGTACTAGGCTGTCTGCCCTGGGGCATTTGCAAGCCTAGCCCTAGAGATGTGGCTTTCGCCATCCCATGTAGTGGTACTAAGGTGTATAGAATAAATTTAGAATACTGTGCCTTTGTCTAGTAGTGACACATTGAAGACCCCCTTACTTATTAAAATTAGTTTACTGTGCCTCTGTTAAGTAGCGACACAGGGGTGACCCCCCGGATAAACCTACGATCTCCCATCCACTCGTCAAGATTTCTCTTGAAGAGAGTCAGTGAGGGGCTCTGCCTAACATGGACTGGGATTTTGTTCCAGAGTATGGGAAGCCTTTGAGTTATGAATCTGTCCCTCCAGCATGTTCTATTCATGTTTGTACTGAGGTCTAAATCTTTGGCTCTCGTGGTTCTTATGGATTTTGATTTTTTTGAGGTGGAGCATGTCCATCAATTCCTGGTTGGACATGGCCTTGTACGTCAGGCACAGATCACCTCTGAGCAGGCGGTATGCTACTGAATAGAGCTGGAGTTTCTCTAGCCTGGCAGCATATGACATATGTTGGAGACCCTTGATCCTCTTCGTGAGGTACTTCTGGGGTCTCTCCAGCTGTTGTAAGTGCCGGTTGAGGTACATACCAAATGGAGCATTGTACTCAATCATGGGCCTGATAAGGGAAGAGTACAGGGGCACGATGACCTCCTTTGATCTGGATGTAAACCCCTTTGTGATAAGGTGGGCAAGGTAGAAAGTCTTTCTAACCACTTTGGCAACGTGGGTGTCAAATGAGAGGTCACTATCAACTTGGGTCCCCAGGTCTCTGATTACTTTTTCAGTACTCAGTGGGTTACTGTCTATGTGATAATTTGTGGGTATTTTGTTTTTCCCAAAGGGGATGACTATACATTTCTTGGCATTCAGTTTAAGGCCGTGATTCCGGCACCAGTTGTCTGTTTCGGTGAGGCCTTTCTGTAGGATGTATGTGTCAGCTGGTGTATCGACTATGGCGCCTAGTTTGCAGTCATCTGCGAACTTTGTCAGCCACAACCCTCCCATGTTTGCTTTCACATCTGAGAAGTAAATGCCGAACAAGAGGGGTCTCAGGACAGAGCCCTGGGGGACACCACTTGTGACTGGCTTTGAGTCTGACATGGCTCCCGCAATCTTGACTTTATGGGTTCTGTTCTTTAGCCAGTTTGCAACCCATCTTGTGCCATATGGATTTACATTTAAGCTGTTTAGCTTATCTATGATCCCCGAGTGGGGTATTGTGTCGAAGGCTTTAGCCAAGTGCAGGTAGGCTGTATGGACTGCCTTGCCCTCATCAATGGCTCTAGTGACTGTTTCGAAAAAGTCAACCAGGTTCAAAAGGCAGGATCTGCCCTTTACAAAGCCGAACTGGGTGGGATCAAGTGTCTGTAGGTCCCCAATGTCGTTGTTTATGAGTTCCATAATAATTCTTTCCATAGCTTTGCAAACCAGGCTGGTCAAGCTTATGGGGCGGTAGTTCCCAGGGTCTGTAGTGGAGCCTCCCTTGTGGAGTGGGACCACTGTTGCTGTACGCCAGTGTTCAGGTACATATCCTGTAGTAAGGCTAAGGTTAAATAACATTTTTATATGCGGGTTTAGCTCCTCTTGGAGTTCACGTATCACGCAGCCGGGGATACCATCAGGTCCCATAGATGCTGTGTTTTTTGCTTTGCTGGGGGCTGTTCTCACCTGGACATCAGAGATGACAGGGAGGTTACATTCAGCTGGGATGAGTATTTCTTCTTTTGGAGGTGAGGGAGGGGAGAAATTTGCACTGAACCTGCCTGCCAGAATGTTGGCAATATCTGTGGGTTCGGTAATTTTTTTGTCGTTGTGTACTAAATCTGAGCATATCTGAGTGTTTCCTCCCAGGTTTCTAACATAACTGAAGAATGCCTTGTGGTTATCTTTAGTGTCCTTGGCGATTTTTCTCTCAAAGTTGGCCTTGGATATTTTTATGAGAGAACGTAGCTTTCTACTAGTGCTGATCAGAGATGCCTTCCCTTTATGGGATTTTGCTCTGTCTTGCAGTAGCTTCCTTCTTTTGTTATACAATTTGTTTATGGCTGGGGTCCACCAGACAGGACGCTTTCCTTTGGTGGAGAGGGTCTTGGTTTTATTTGGGATTGCACGATCCATGCATTCTTGGAGATGTCCGTAGAAAGCATTTGTGTATGATTCAGCATTGTGGGATGTGGTTTCCATTGGCCCTGTGGGCTTAAATGATACCATCTCAGTCTCGAGAAGTGTAAAGTTGGCTTTTGAGAAGTTTCTCACTGTAGTCTTTTGTGCTGGGGGTGGAGGTGGTAAATGTATATCCAGGGTGATTAGTTTGTGGTCAGATCTCACCAGTGAGGGCAATACTTCCGGTGTGGAGCATTTTGTCCCCATGTTTGTGATGATCAGGTCTAGTATATTATCCCCCCTTGTGGGAAAGGTGACTAGCTGTTCCATTGCATTTGAGTTTATGAATTCCAGGAACCTTTGGGCTAGGGTGTTAGGGCTAGAATAGTGCACCCAGTCTATGTTAGGGTAGTTGAAGTCTCCCAATATGATGGTATTTGGTGAGACATTCATCTCTTCCAATGCCTTCAGGAAGGCTGAGTGGGGTTCTTGAGATTGGGAGGGTGGTCTGTAACATGCAACCAGTTGTATAGCAGTTTTGCCTATGGTTAGCTGCACCTGGATGGTCTCCGATGCTTCATGAGTTGCCACTAACCTAGAGGTGTGGGTATCCTTGATGAATATGGACACTCCCCCTCCCTTTGTGGTTCGGCCCGGGTTTTGGGGCCAAAAAGCATGATACGAGGTATAGCCTGTAGCGCTGGGGTGCTCTCAGGAGCCTTGAACCAGGTCTCGGTTACAGCGCAGACATCGATGTTCTCCATACTGAGGAGTGCTTCGAGAGCCTGCATCTTGAGATTTAGACTTCTGTCGTTGAGCAGCATTACCCTTAATTTTTTTCCATTTTTGTTTTCTAAGGAGGTGGGTTCGTCTTTTGAGCCTTGCCTAAAAAAGGCACTATGGGGGTGGCAAGAGCCTTAGCCAATATCCAGAAGCCCAGTGGTGACAGGTGCAAGCCGTCCCTTGCAAAGCAGCGTGGCTTGTCCAGCATGTCATCCCAAGCAGACAGACATTGGATCCCCCTAGAATGACACCAGTAATTGAGCCAATTATTAAAGCTGATCATCTTGTCTTTGTATTGTGGCATCATTCTTGGTGAGGGCAGGATGCTGCTCAGGGTCATACCAGCCTGGGCTACATAATCAGAGAGCTCCTCTATGTCTCTCTTCATGTAGTCCAAGGAGGTACGTCTCAGGTCATTCACGCCGGCATGGACAATGACAGAGTCATATTTGTACGTGCTTTTGAGTGACCCGAGTGCGTGTGTTATATGGCGGATCCTAGCCCCCGATAGGCAGCTTACCGTTACCCTCTCCTTGCTCAGCCTGGTAAGTGGGACGTCAGTGTGTCTGACTATAGAGTCACCTATCACTAGTGTATCAGGCATAGTTTGGCCTTAAGGGCTGTGATTTATTGACACACTGATTTATTGAAGTATGTGTTGCATGTGTTATGTTTTGAGGTGGTGGATTTTTGGGTGTCTGCTTTGGGAGCCTCTGTTGTTTTGGTAAGTTTTTTAATAGAGCCTCCGAGTATTTTTTTGTGTTATTGTGCTTGATTTGCAGTTGGGGTAGGTCTATGTGTGACTGGGTTTGTTGTGTGTGTGGTTACGTTCTCCTCCTGTCTGGTCTTGCCAGTCCTGAGTTGAGAGAGTTCAGCCTCCAGTTTGGCTATATAGTTGCATCTCTCACATGTATTTGTGTTTGTTGGGAGGAGGAGAGGGTTGTCTGTGTACATGAGACAATTATAGCATTGTCTCAAGATTCCCAGATTAACCAGCTGAGCAGGAGAAGATGCTAGCAATCTACCACTCGACATGCTAGAATATTATAAGAGAGTGCTGTGCCTTTAAGGGAAGTGGTTGGGGTGGTAGGTGGATGTAGTGCTACTTGAGTTTGAGAGTGCTTGCTTAGAAGAGAAGCTTTGAGAACAAGTGCAATGCTTATAATATAACGAGTAGACTGGTTATTCTAAGAGTAGAGCTTTCTAAGGGAAAAATTTGAAGAGCAGACTTGGCGGAGCCAGGAAAAGTTTAACCCTGTTTAACTGGCGCTGCACTATGTGCACAATCGCGCAAAGCCGCGCTAATGCGGATTTTAAACAGGGAACTTCAAAAGAGGTAGAAATGGTCCAAAACAACCAATTACTAGAGCTCTTGTGCTGAGGTCACTCCTTCAGGGACAGATAGGCTGCACAAGGCTCCCCACTCCCACTGGTGAGCAAAGAGACTTCCTTCTTATCCAAGTAAGGTAATGGACAACACAGGAACTACACCACAGCCCAGAATACAGCAAAGCTTGTAAACTGGTCTAAACTAGTCGAGGAGAGGCGGGAAAACAAGGAATTTTTTTTTTTTTTTAGATAGAAAACACCCAGAAATACAGAAGGCAGCAATAAATCAGTTACAAGGCTAGCACACTTCAGTGGGCAGCCTCAATAGTTAAATTAAACAAACAAACAACAGATTTTCGATTAATTTTTGACCAGGTAAACTTTTAAGTGCAGATACTATAAAATGCAGCAAACAGTTAAAAAACAGTATAAGCTTGTTTAAAATAAGCAAGAGAAGGTATTCCAAGTAAAAAACAGAAAAAAATACTTAAATCCTGAAAGTAGTCGCTTTTCTCAGTTCTCTGTAGCTAGGACCACTCTGCAGGACCACATGGAGCAACAATTCATAATGCAACACTCAAAGGTCCACAAAAACCTGAAAAACTTTACTAAACACAGTGTATAAAAGCAGGTGTATTTATTAAATCCCAATGCATGTTTTGCAATAAATGAATATTGCTAAATGATGGATATGCACACAGCGGCATGTAAAACACTTCCATTCATAGATCTAAATCACAGAGTACTAAAATGTTTTTTTTTTTTGCTTTTTTTAGTTAAGCAGTTAATTTCACTTTTCTCTTATTTCAAAAATGTATCAGTGAAAATAAATTAATTTAGACCCAGTGTGACCTATGCTATCAAAATGGTTTGCTACTTAGCCTCCTGAAATCCTAATCTACTGCATGTGTCAGCACAAAGTGTGCCTTCAGTTAAAACACTAGTTCTATGGAATATGTTTAAAAGTGTGATCTGTACCATATTATAAAATATGCTTACACAATATGTTATTTGTATTATCTTTCCTAACACCATTATTATGTTCTTGTATTCTTTTCCTTAAAGGTGTCTGCCCCCCCCCCCCCATAAAACATTTCACACCAAGTAAATCAAGTTTATAGTGGCACAAATGCAAAAGCTATCAAAATGAAAATATGTTGTTCCTCTAACCAAACAAGTATGTATGTTGTGCCTATAATCTTTTATGTACGTGAGATGTACCACTAATGATGACACATGATGCAACTATATGGCCAAACTGGAGGCTGAGCTCTCTCAACATAGGACTGGCAAGACCAGACAGGAGAAGGTAACCACACACTATAGACCCAGTCTCACATAATACCATCACAACCTCAAATCATACACATAAACACACAAAGACATACTCGGAGGCTCTGATCAAAAATCTACCAAAACAGCAGAGGCCACCAAAGCAGACACCCAAACAACTACCACCTCAGAACACAACACCTGCAACGCATAGACCACACAGTCAGAGTGTCAAGCAGTCACAGCCCTTAAGGCCAAACACAATGCCAGACACACTAGTCATTGGTGACTCCATAGTCAGACACACTGACGTCCCGCTCACCAGACTGAGTAAGGAGAAGGTCACAGTAAGCTGCCTGTCGGGTGCTAGAATCCGCCACATAACGCATGCACTCAGGTCTCTCAACAGCAGGTACAAGTACGACTCAATCATTGTCCACGTTGGTGTTAACGACCTGAGACGTACCTCCTTGGACTACATGAAAAGGGACATAGAGGAGCTCTCTGATTATGTAGCCCAAGCAGGTATGACCCTGACCTTGAGCAGTATCCTACCTTCACCAAGAATGATGCCACAATACAGAGACAAGATGATCAGCTTTAACAATTGGCTTAAACTCTGGTGTCATTCAAAGGGGATCCAATGTCTGTCTGCCTGGGATGACATGCTGGACAAGCCACGCTGCTTCGCAAGGGATGGCTTGCACTTGTCACCCCTGGGATTCTGGATTTTGGCAAAGGCTCTTGCCACCCCCATAGTGCCTTTTTTAGGCAAGGCTCAAATTCTAAACCTACCACCCTAGAACACAACAAAGAAAAAAAACTAAGGGTAATGCTGCTCAATGCCAGAAGTCTCAACCTCAAGATGCACGCACTTGAGGCCCTTCTCAGTATGGAGAACATCGATGTGACAGAAACCTGGTTCAAGGCTCCTGAGAGCACCCCAGCACTATCAGGTTTACCTCATATCATGCGTTCCGGCCCCAAAACCCGGACAATACCAAGAAAGGAGGAGGGGTATCCATATTCATCAAGGACACCCACACCTCAAGATTGGTGGCAATGCACGATGCATCGGAAACCATCCAGGTGCAATTAACCATAGGCAAGACTGCTCTGCAATTTGTAGCATGTTACAGGCCACCCTCGCAAACTCAGAAACCTCATATGGCCTTCCTGAAAACACTGGAGGGGATAAATGTATCTCCGAACACCATCATACTAGGTGACTTCAACTACCCTAATATAGACTGGGAACACTACTCAAGCCCAAACACCCTAGCACAAAAGTTCCTGGAATTCATAAACTCAAATGCCATGGAACAACTAGTCACCATCCCCACAAGAGGAGAAAACATACTTGATCTCATCATCACGAACATGGGAGCACAATGTTCAACGCCAGAAGTATACCCCTCACTGGTGAGATCAGATCACAAACTAATCTCGCTGGAGGTCCTCATCCCAGCCCCACCAGAAATGAAAAAGACCACAGTAAAGAACTTCTCGAAAGCCGACTTCACACTTCTAAAGACTAGTGTGGTCTCCTTTAAGGCCCCTGAGCCGGCGGTAAACATTACTCAAACTGCTGAATCACTTACAAATGCCTTCTACCAGCACCTGCAGGGCTGCATGGATCAGGCAATCCCAAGCAAAACAAAGACTCTTTGTACCAAAGGCAAGCGTCCAGTCTGGTGGACCCCAGCCATAAACAAACTCTACAACAAAAGGAGAAAGCTACTACAAGATAGAGCAAAATCCTTAAAAGGTAAGACACCGCTGATCGCTATAAGTAAAAAGCTAAGAGCTCTCATAAAAACATCCAAAGCTAATTTTGAGAAAAAAATAGCTAAGGACTCTAAAGACAACCATAAGGCATTCTTTAGCTATGTCAGAAACCTAGGAGGAAACCCCCAGATATGCTCAGAATTAGTTCAAAATGATGTGAAGATTACTGATCCTACAGACATTGCCAACATACTGGCTGACAGGTTCAGTGCAAACTACTCCCCCCCCTCCTCCCCTAAAGGAGAGATATCTATACCAAATGATTGTAGCCCCCCAAACATCTCTAACGCCCAGGTGAGAACTGCTCTCTCCAAGGTAAAGAACACAGCATCCATGGGACCTGATGGTGTCCCCGGCTGTGTGCTCCATGAACTCAACGAGGAATTAAACCCACAGTTAGGACAGCTGTTTAATCTTAGTCTCACCTCCGGATACGTACCCAGGGAGTGGCGCACAGTGACTGTGGTCCCACTCCACAAAGGCGGTGCCTCCACCGATCCTGGTAATTACCGTCCCATTAGCTTGACAAGCCTTATCTGCAAAGCCATGGAGAGGATCATAATGGATCTCATAAATAAAGACATAGGGAATTTGCAGACCTTGGCTCCAACCCAGTTTGGCTTTGTCAAAGGCAGATCATGCCTTTTAAACTTGGTTGACTTTTTCGAAACAGTCACCAAGGCCATTGACGAGGGTAAGGCAGTCAATACAGCCTACCTAGACCTGGCGAAGGCTTTCGATACAATACCCCACTCGGGTATCATTGAAAAACTCATCAACTTAAATGTAAACCCATACATTACAAGATGGGTTGCAAACTGGCTGAGTGACGGAACCCACAGGGTCAGAGTTGCTGGCGCCATGTCAGACTCGAAGCCTGTCACAAGTGGTGTCCCACAGGGCTCAGCCCTGGGCCCACTCTTTTTTGGCATCTACTTTTCTGAAGTACAAGCAACCACAGGAGGGTTATGGCTGACAAAGTTTGCAGATGACTGCAAACTGGGCGCCGTAGTTGAAAACACATCCGACACAGATATCCTTCAGAAGGGTCTCACAGAAACGGATAACTGGTGCCAGAGCCATGGCCTAAAGTTAAATGCCAAGAAATGCATAGTCATACCCGTCGGGAAAAATAAGGTTACCCCTAGCTACCATATAGGTGGCAATCCCCTGATCACAGAAGAAGTTATCAGGGACTTGGGAACCCAGGTTGACAGTAGCCTTTCATTCGACACTCATATTGCTAAAGTAGTTAGGAAGACCTTCTACATTGCCCACCTTATCATGAAGGGATTCACATCTAGATCAAGGGAAGTCATAGTCTCCCTATACTCATCACTCATCAGACCAATGATCGAGTACAATGCCCCATTCGGAATGTATCTGACCCGACACTTGCAGCAGCTGGAGAGGCCACAAAAGTTCCTCACCAAAAGGATAAAGGGTCTCAAAAATCTGTCTTATGCTGCCCGACTGAAAGAACTCCAGCTATATTCAGTTGCTTACCGCTTGCTCAGAGGTGACCTATGCCTGACATACAAGGCCATGTCAAACCCAGAGTTGATGAACATGCTTCATCTCAAAAAATCTAGATCCCTCAGAGCCACAAGGGTGGGAAACTTAAACCTCGACACAGTTATTAATAGGACGTGCTGGAGGGATAGATTCATCACCCAAAGACTCCCTATGCTATGGAACAAAATCCCAGTTTATGTGAGGCAGAGCACCTCACTGGCCTTGTTCAAGAGGAATCTTGACCAATGGATGGGAGACCGCAGATACACCCCAGGGGTTACCTCGGTGTCACTGCTCGACAGAGGCACAGTAAAATAATGGGCATAGTTTCTCCAAACTAAAGGGGTGGCGTAAGCCACAAAACTATGGGCTAGGCTTATAAATGCCCTCGGGCAGATAGCCTAGTATGAACCTATGAACCTATGAACTTAGCTTCACAAAAGGCACCAGTAATGGTGACACTCAAGTTACTGAGATATGTGAAAGACACTATTAACTGTGACACAGAGTCAGGGTTACATGAGACACCAGTAATGACTTGCATGAGTTATTGTACTACATGGAGGCTTTAATAATGGTGATATGTATGTCACTGAGTTACATCAGGGATTCTAATATTGGTGGCACAAAAGACACTTGGCTACATGGCAGGGTGTAATAATGTTCACATGGTGACAGAGTTGCATGAGAAACACCAGTCACTGACAACGTGACAGACATAATTATTTTTCACACAAGTGATTAATATGCATCATGTACCTGCACATATACATATAAGTGCTGTTCTGGTCAGATGGTAACTGTCCCAAATGGAGGTAATAGACACAGGACATTATAAGCTCTATCAGTCAGGTGATAAGTGCGGCCCAAACAGAGGTAATAGCCTCGGGTTCTTATAAGCTGTATCCCAGTCAGGCAGTAAGTGTGTCCCAAACAAAGGTAATGGACTCGGGTCATTATAGGCTTCATCGCAGTCTGGCAGTAAGTGTGCCCCAAACAGATGTAATAGACTCAAGTCACTATAAGCTGTATCCCAGTCAGGCAGTAAGTGTGTCCCAAACAAATGTAATGGACTCGGGTCATTATAGGCTTCATTGCAGTCAGGTGGTAAGTGTGTCCCAGATAGAGGTAATTGACTCAGGTCATTATAAACTCTATCACAGTCAAGCAATGAATGTGTATCAAACAGAGGTAATAGTCATAGGTCATTATAACATCTGTTACAGTCAGGTCATAAGTATGTACCAAACCAAGCTGACTTGGGTCAGGGTCATTATAAGCTCAGAAGTCATCCCCTGTGCTGTGCCTGATGTATAGGGTGATTAGGACCATCTGATCCTGACACACTAATGGCTCGATACCTGTTGATACCCTGTACCTAACAGTAGCCCCTCTCTAAGGGAACCTGCACAGACAGGTAGGACTGGTGCAGACCATGCAATGGGCACTGCTCATTAGTGTTCCCAGGGGTCTGGTGTTGCACTAAGGGGACGTGCAGAGACAGGTAGGACTGGTGCCGAGCATGCAATGGGCACTGCTCATTAGTGTTCACAGGGGTCTGGTGTTGCACTAAGGGGACGTGCAGAGACGGGTAGGACTGGTGCAGACCATGCAATGGGCACTGCTCATTAGTGTTCCCAGGGGTCTGGTGTTGCACTAAGGGAACCTGCAGAGAGAGGTAGGACTGGTGCCGAGCATGCAATGGGCACTGCTCATTAGTGTTCCCAGGGGTCTGGTGTTGCACTAAGGGGACGTGCAGAGACAGGTAGGACTGGTGCCGAGCATGCAATGGGCACTGCTCATTAGTGTTCCCAGGGGTCTGGTGTTGCACTAAGGGGACGTGCAGAGACAGGTAGGACTGGTGCAGACCATGCAATGGGCACTGCTCATTAGTGTTCCCAGGGGTCTGGTGTTGCACTAAGGGGACGTGCAGAGACAGGTAGGACTGGTGCCGAGCATGCAATGGGCACTGCTCATTAGTGTTCACAGGGGTCTGGTGTTGCACTAAGGGAACCTGCACAGACAGGTAGGACTGGTGCAGACCATGCAATGGGTACTGCTCATTAGTGTTCCCAGGGGTCTGGTGTTGCACTAAGGGAACCTGCAGAGACAGGTAGGACTGGTGCAGACCATACAATGGGCACTGCTCATTAGTGTTCCCAGGGGTCTGGTGTTGCACTAAGGGGACGTGCAGAGACGGGTAGGACTGATGCAGACCATGCAATGGGCACTGCTCATTAGTGTTCCCAGGGGTCTGGTGATGCACTAAGGGGACGTGCAGAGACAGGTAGGACTGGTGCCGAGCATGCAATGGGCACTGCTCATTAGTGTTCCCAGGGGTCTGGTGTTGCACTAAGGGGACATGCAGAGACAGGTAGGACTGGTGCAGACCATGCAATGGGCACAGCTCATTAGTGTTCCCAGGGGTCTGGTGTTGCACTAAGGGAACCTGCAGAGACAGGTAGGACTGGTGCAGACCATGCAATGGGCACTGCTCATTAGTGTTCACAGGGGTCTGGTGATGCACTAAGGGGACGTGCAGAGACAGGTAGGACTGGTGCCGAGCATGCAATGGGCACTGCTCATTAGTGTTCACAGGGGTCTGGTGTTGCACTAAGGGAACCTGCACAGACAGGTAGGAATGGTGCAGACCATGCAATGGGCACTGCTCATTAGGGTTCACAGGGATCTGGTGTTGCACTAAGGGGACGTGCAGAGACAGGTAGAACTGGTGCCGAGCATGCAATGGGCACTGCTCATTAGGGTTCACAGGGATCTGGTGATGCACTAAGGGGACGTGCAGAGACAGGTAGGACTGGTGCCAAGCATGCAATGGGCACTGCTCATTAGTGTTCACAGGGGTCTGGTGATGCACTAAGGGGACGTGCAGAGACAGGTAGGACTGGTGCCGAGCATGCAATGGGCACTGCTCATTAGTGTTCCCAGGGGTCTGGTGTTGCACTAAGGGGACGTGCAGAGACAGGTAGGACTGGTGCAGACCATGCAATGGGCACTGCTCATTAGTGTTCCCAGGGGTCTGGTGTTGCACTAAGGGAACCTGCAGAGACAGGTAGGACTGGTGCCGAGCATGCAATGGGCACTGCTCATTAGTGTTCACAGGGGTCTGGTGTTGCACTAAGGGAACCTGCAGAGACAGGTAGGACTGGTGCAGACCATGCAATGGGCACTGCTCATTAGTGTTCCCAGGGGTCTGGTGTTGCACTAAGGGAACCTGCAGAGACGGGTAGGACTGGTGCCGAGCATGCAATGGGCACTGCTCATTAGTGTTCCCAGGGGTCTGGTGTTGCACTAAGGGGACGTGCAGAGACAGGTAGGACTGGTGCCGAGCATGCAATGGGCACTGCTCATTAGTGTTCCCAGGGGTCTGGTGATGCACTAAGGGGACGTGCAGAGACAGGTAGGACTGGTGCAGACCATGCAATGGGCACTGCTCATTAGTGTTCCCAGGGGTCTGGTGTTGCACTAAGGGGACGTGCAGAGACAGGTAGGACTGGTGCAGACCATGCAATGGGCACTGCTCATTAGTGTTCCCAGGGGTCTGGTGATGCACTAAGGGGACGTGCAGAGACAGGTAGGACTGGTGCAGACCATGCAATGGGCACTGCTCATTAGTGTTCCCAGGGGTCTGGTGTTGCACTAAGGGAACCTGCAGAGACAGGTAGGACTGGTGCCGAGCATGCAATGGGCACTGCTCATTAGTGTTCCCAGGGGTCTGGTGTTGCACTAAGGGAACCTGCACAGACAGGTAGGACTGGTGCAGACCATGCAATGGGCACTGCTCATTAGTGTTCCCAGGGGTCTGGTGATGCACTAAGGGGACGTGCAGAGACAGGTAGGACTGGTGCCGAGCATGCAATGGGCACTGCTCATTAGTGTTCCCAGGGGTCTGGTGATGCACTAAGGGGACGTGCAGAGACAGGTAGGACTGGTGCCGAGCATGCAATGGGCACTGCTCATTAGTGTTCCCAGGGGTTTGGTGTTGCACAAAGCTGTAGATAGGTCTGTTCAGTCTTCGCCTGTATAACGCAGAGAACATTCTCAGTAAGTAGAGAATTCACTAACAAATTGGCAACAATACTAGGTTTGAAAGAAACAGACGATAAATGTATCAAAACGTAAATCACAGGAAAATCAGTCCAGTTATAAGAATATATTATGGCTACCTTTATGGGGCTGCTATCTCAGAGGCCATTCCTTTTTGGAAGAGAAGCCAGACTGCACTTTATATTTTTACTACATTACTTATTTTTCTGATGTGTATTTTTATTACAAAGGTAAAAAATGAATGTTGCTACATGCTCATTGTGTAATGATGCAACTCTCTCAGTCTGCATCAGGGATTTTGTACTATTTTTTACTTAATGCTGGGATAGCTAATGGTTTGCCCATTTCATGGGTAGTTTGTTTCTTTTATACTTTTCCCAATGTTCATAGGGGATTACTGGGCTAATGACCCTGGGGGGCATTTTAAGCCTAGCCATTCTTCCCGAAATTGTTAATCAAACTCTGTACCTTGTGTTTGTAAGGTAAGCAAAGAATAAGGCATCAGAGGTACTCTACTAGCTTCTGGAAAGTGAATCAGCAGATGGTGCAAAAAACATTCTAACATGTTTCAAGGCAAAGACATAAAGATAAAGAAAGTAGTCATGACACCCTTCATAAGGGATGGCAGCAACGACCTGCTCACTAGTTCTCAGGACATCAAAAATCAAATGGAAGGAGTACTTCCATCTGATTCTGAATGAATAAAACCCCAGAGAAGCTACATTGTCCCAGACACAGCCTGTGGTGAAAGGAATAAGAGCCCCCCAGAAGAATTAAGAATAGCACTAAGGAAAATGAAGTCAGGAAAAGCAGCAGGTTCAGAATTATTCCAGCTATGATCAAGATGTTGGGTGACTAAAGGGGGAAATTGCGCTTGGGGGTACTCATAGCAGTATGGAGAGAAAGTCATACCTCATTTCTGGAAAATAAACTGTCTAGTGCTGGTGTGCAAGATCAAAGGGGACATTTACAATCATGGTCAGTAAAGAGGTATCAAACTCCTGTCACACTGCAGAAAAGTTCTGGAGGGGGGATTGAGAAAAGAATATGCAGAGTAGTAGAAAGTAAGATGGGAGATGAGTAGTTTGGATTTAGGTCAGGGTGCAGCACAGTTGACCCCATGTTTGCAGTAAAACAGGTAGTGGAAAAGAAGCTAGAGATGAGGAAAGGGTCCAACTGTGCATTTCTAGACTTGAAGAAAGCATACAAAAAGATCCAAGAAAGCAGGTTTGTGCACTTCTGCAATGCTTCAAAATCCTGGAAGTGTTGGTAGAATTAGTGCAGGCTGTGTACAAGGACCTAATGATAGAAGTACAGACCATGTTCAGACTCACAGAGGGGATGCCAGTTGGACTGGGGGTGCATTGAGGTTCAGATCCTGAGCCCACTGCTGTTCATACTGGTGATGGATTATATTGACAAATGGGTCAGAGTGGACAAATCAATGCATGCAGGAAATGTGCCATTACAGGTAGACTCTGAGCAGGAACTGCAGCATAGAATAAGGGAATGGAATACAGAACTGAAGACACATGGGATGAAAATGAGTGTAGATAAGACAGTTGTAATGGTAGCAAATGGGATAGTTCAGAAAATTTTGAAAATTGAGATAGAGGGGAAAATATTAGAACTGGTTAACAGCTTCAAGAATCTAGGAGGGGGTGATGAGGACAAGAAATGTCTAAGTGAGGTGGTCAAATCTAGAATCAAGAGGGATCACCAGGGTGAAAAACCTGTGGATTCTTGAGGTACTGCTCTGTATGCAAACAGCAGATGTGGTGAATATTTGTCCCTCTCTCTTTCGAACTGGTCTGCAAATGTCCTTAGCATGGTCATCAGTGTAGAGTTTAACATCTCTACAAAACCATTAGTCTGGGGTGGTAGGGGTGGTCTTTAGGTGCTTCATCTCACAGCTCTCCTGCAGACAAGCCAGCAGCTCTGACATGAAATTGGCACCTCTGTCAGTCAGTATTCCTCTCAGAAAACCTACCTGTGCCACTGATTCAGGGTATCTAGTAGCATAATTCACTACCATTAGGATATATTTCTTCCCCGTGGAATTTGGGTTACTCAGAGGCCCCACAATATCTATTGCTACCCTCTGAAATGGCTCCCCAATCACAGGCAAAGGCATCAAAGGAGCTTTGACCCTGAGTCCTGCATTGCCTACTTTTTAGCACTGTTCACAGGTTCTGCAGTACCCTGTTACAACCCTTGCAATCCCAGGCCAATCTGTAGCCTTGGGTATCCACTTCTTGTGCAGTGGTGCCCAGCTTGTTAAGTAGAGATCCCTTTTTCTCTCCAGCTCATCTGCAGAGCTACGCTCCTTGTCTGCCAACCAGATTCTCATGTCCTCAGGCAAAGTGCTAAGGGCTTGTTCCCTAACCAAAAGGTCTGCCAGACTTTCAAAAGTGGTGACCTGACACCCACTCACACACCTATGAAAATAAGTGCTTAGCTCAGCAATGTAATCACATACACTTTCATCTGCCTTATGTCTATGCTCACAAAACTTGTTTCTGTAAGCTTCAGGTGTTGACTTATAACATTCCAATAAACACTTTTTAACCTTGTCCTAAATTAAACAATCAGTATCAGACAATTTAGAAAGTAATTATAGCTTTGCCATGGAGTGAGGGTGTCAGGAACCGTACCCAGACCCCTTAGTCAACATCATATTGTCTACATATTCTGAACTATATGAATACAACAATCACAATTATCACCTTCCAGATATTGTGGAAGAATTTAACTGACCTTTGCTGCTTCTGGGGTTTGGTTATTCCCTTCCCCGTGACCTCCATGACCCTGGAGAAGGGTCAGCACGCATCTCTCATGTTGACACCGCTTCTCATTTCCTATGACCTCCAAATGCTGCAGTCTGTCTGCTGATTCTAATTCCATATGTTTTGCCTCCAGTTCAAGTCTCTTTAATTCCAGATGGGTTTTTAAGTTCTCTGAGGAAAAGGTGAACTGTCCTATTTCTTAGGGCTGTACCCTCCCATCACAAAACTGGTTGTCCTTCTGGTTGCTGGTCTGTGCTGCAGCTGTGACTAAGGTTGAAATAATTTCCTCTTTAGTCAGGTTGGCCTGCACCAGTTAGCCAAATGTTTCACTGTCAGCTTGCTATAATACTCTGCTGACATTTTTGACTGCTTTCCCTGACTAACCTATACTAAGAAAATAAAACTGTTGTGAAAAATTAAACTCTGTATGTTTACCTTGTGGCTGCTGAGAGTACACACAGCTTTAGTGACAACTTCTTACAGGCTACAGAAGTTTAATTAATATCCACACTACTGCAACAATATGTGACATCCCTCCTCTGGGCCAGTGAGCAAGGATCCTCAATCCTCACCACTGACACATATGTGGAATGTTCACTGTGAAAAACATAGACACATGCAGTATTTTCAGACGCAGCTCTCTGTACCATGTATACTTTCTCTTAAGAGCACACAGGAAGCACACTCCAGTCCTGCATCTGAGCCTTCTCTCTCCAGGCCCCAAATAAGATTTCTCACTGACACAGCTATAGAGTTGAGTCCTTAGCCAAGTATTCCAACTCAAGTCCTCCACAACCCTATTGGTGAGATCAGTGTTCCTGTTCAAAGTAGCTGACACATACACTCTCTGAGATTTGATTTTCACAGACACACACACACACGGCTGGCATAGCTTACCTGCTTTACCACCTCCACACAGACTATAAAGTAGATACATTGCCAATAGAATACTCAGAGCCAACTACTTTAAGGCTCTTATCTGGGTACCCAAATATTCTTAGTAAAATTAATACTTATACAAATGGCAATGTTTGACCAAGTGTCAAGACTTTCAGGAGCGCTGAGCCAGAGTGCCAATAAATAAATGCAAATACTCCCAAAGGTTAAATATTTTCTAAAAGACCAGCCACAATGAAAGGTACAGATATTTTTAATAATAAATAATAAAAAAGAAAACAGGAAATACTGACTATATATGAATATATATTAACAATAAACACCAGAGTTTCAATCAACAACACAGTTGGAAAGACTCAGATACAGAAAAACAATATTTAGCTAATCTCACAATACTATATTTTCTAACTGACTGAAGAATTACTGCTCCCTAGTTACTTACTAAAGCAAGGCAAAATGAAGTGGATGAGTGTCTTTTGTCAGGTCTATTACAGATTGCACTTATCACATCTCCCACTAGTATGCAAATACCATATCAGTGCTGGCTACAGAATGGTATTACATCTGGTCACCTGAGTCTGTGGTTCCCACACTACCCCGTCACTAGCAACTGAACTTTGATTTGGCACTGATGTGTCACAATCCACACCTAGAACTTTAGCTAAGGCTTAATACAGCATCTGAAATCTATAAAACAATTCCATCACTTCACCCTTCCTGAAGAAAGACTTTTCACAGACATTGTATCTCTGTCTTCATTCAGATTTGCGAGATAAAATCTTTATAGCCTAAGCCAAGTCATTTAATTTTAGGCTATTTTTCTTACAGTTAGCTTGGCTGAACTTAACTCTTTCCTCTAGCACCCTCTGTTAAGACATATACATTTCAGCAGTTGCAACAATACAGCCTGACTTACATGTACATTTCTTCTCTGTCCAGCAAGACACACTAGCATCTGTACAAATCAGTTTGATATTCAAATGACATGTAATTCTTTATAAAACTCCAGCTAGCTATGCTGGCATATGTTACACATGCACTGCACTACTCTTCCTGGCACAGTTGGCACTACGTCACATCATCACATGGGGTATTGTATCAAATGCTTTAGCCAGATCTAGGTGGGCAGTATGCCCCATTTTCCCCTCATCCATTGCTTTAGTGACCTTTTCAAAGAAGTCCACCAGATTCACTAAGCATGACCTTCCTTTGACAAAGCCAAACTGGGATGGATCCAGTGTCTGTAGGTCTCCTATGTCCTTGATAATTTCCATGAAAATTCTTTCCATGGCTTTGCAAATAAGACTAGTCAGACCAACGGGTCTTTAGTTTCCAGGATCTGTTGAAAGCCCTCCCTTATGAAAGGGGATGAGCATTGTGGTCCACCATGCATGTGGCACAAATCATGTGTTAAGACTGTAGTTAAATGACTCCAGGGGTCCTGATCAGCCACATTTTAGCCTATTCAGGAGGCATCCTGGGATGTTATCAGGGCCCATTGAGGCCGGTTTCTTGTCTTTAGTGAGTGCAGCCAGTACATGCTGCCTACTTATAGCTGGAGGGGTTATGTTTGAGGGTATTTTTCAGGGGATGGTTCAGGTGAGAGGAGGGCAAAGTTGGAACTGAATTTGTCTGCTAATAGGTTTGCTATATCACTAGGCTCAGTGAAAGTAGCACCTTTAAACACCACGTCAGCACATTGTTGTGTGTTGCCCTTGAGGTTTATGACATAGCAGTAGAATCTCTTATGGTTATCTTTCACCTGGGAGGCAATCTTAACCTCAAAGTTGGCTTTGCTTGATGTATTTAGCCTTCTTAGTTGCCTATTTACTTTGATGAGAGAGTTTCTGTCTTTTCTGGGAATTACTCTTCCTGTTTTTTGCCATATTTTCCTTTTGTTGTATATTGTGTTTAATTTGTGATGCTACCAGAGAGGGTTGTTTCTAAGGCTAGTCCTGGGCTTACTTCTGGTAGGTACAGTAGCCTTGTAGCCTCTATGCAGCCTTTGACGTGGTTGTACAGAGATTCTGAGAGTAACTCAGCATAGGCTGCTGTGTTCTCTTGAGTTGGAGGGGCATTGAATTTTGACAATCCATCACTTAATAATAGGCAGTTCACCTATTTGTTTCTGTTACTGGTTTTAATGGGACTATGGAGTTGATTTTGATTTTGAAGGAGACAGCTTTATGGTTGGATGTTGCCAGGAAGAATGAGACAGGAGGGTGTCAGAGACTCTAGTGGGCATATTCACTATTTGGTCAAGGGTGTTTGTATTTACAAAGTCAAGGAATCTCTTGGTCTGCAGATTTTAAGGTTTGTAGGATTCACAGTCTGTAGAGGGGTAATTAAAGTCTTCCTTGAGTAGGGTGTTAGGTTGGATGATGTGTTTCCAGGTGGTCTAGGTCTGCTTCTTGGGACAGGGAGGATGGCCTATATCTGGCTAGGATATTGTACAGGATTTTGTCTGTGGTGATCTGCATGTGGAGGACTCCAGTTTGTTATCCTGTTTGTCCACCTTAGAGTTATGCTTGTCACTGTTACATATTGACACACCTTCACCTTTAGACCTTGTCTGTGTAGCTTCTGGTCTAAAAGTGTGAAAGGTACTGAAACCTTGCACTGCCAGAGTACTCTCCGCTGCTTTGAGCCATGTCTTGGTAACTGCACAGATGTCTATATTCTTGAGTGCAAGAAGAGCTTGGAGGGGAATTAAGTTTTATTTAGGGTCCTTCAACTGAGCAGTAACAGCCTGAGATTCAATTGAGTTGATTTTGCTATGTTGATAGGTTTGTCAATTTGGCATTGCTTAAAAAAGACACTATGGTGTGGATAAAGCTTTAGCCAGTATTCAGAAGTCTAGAGGAGAGAGGCGCAGACTATCATTGGCAAAGCAGTGTTGTCTGTTAAACATGTTATCCCAAGCTGACAAATATTAGATCTTCATAGAATGATGCCAGAAAGACAGCCAGTTGTTGAAATCAATCATTTTTCCTCATATGGTGGCACCATCCTTGGTGATGGTAACATGGTGCTCAGTGCTATTCTCATATCAGCCTGAGACACACAGTCTGAAATCTTTATAATGTCTTTATTCATATAGTCCAGAGAGGTACATCTCAGGTCATTTACACCTACATGGACTATGATAGAATCATACTGGTATCTGTGGTGTAATGAGTTGAGTGTATGCATGATTTAGTGGATTCTGACTCCAGATAAGCAACTAACAGTTATCTTCTCCTTGGAGTCCCCTATGACGAGGGTCTTGGGAAGGGTGTTTGCTTGCCTTAGGGGCTTGTTGTTTAGGGCTCCACTGAGAGTGGCAGTGTGTGTGGTGTTGTGGTTTTGTTTTTCTGATTGCCTCTGGGCTTGCTGAGGCATATCTTTGAGAACAGGAGATCTATGTGAGCTTTGCTATTTAGGACGATTGTTTTTAAGTGCTTCAGCACGTTTGTTTGTGGGTGGGTATGGTTTACCATGTGAGGTGAGTGCTGTATGCATGGTTCTAGCATCTGATGTTCACTTGTATGTGAGAGTATAGCCTCCAGCATCAATGTATAAGTACACCTCTCACATACTGTGTCTGCTTCTTTAAGAATAAAGTGGTTGTCTGTAAATGTGATACAACTGCTCTATTGTCTCAAGATGCCCAGATCTACCAAGCTGGCTACAGAGAATTTAGGAAATTGCGTATCCATGATGTCCTGATTGATTTTGGAGCTATAAGGGGGTGGTGTACTGGGATTAGAAAGCTTTTAAAGGTGCTTTATCAGAGCAGATTATGCTAAACGGTACTAAATTCTACTAACTTTAATCTTTACACAACACTAAATTGAACTAAATATGTAGGTATTGTCATATGACTCCCAATTAGCTGCTCTAAGCTTGTTGGTGCACAAGGAATTTGTGTTATACTGCTGCTTTACAGGGTACAGTTTTATGAATCATTCTTTCTGGGTGTTTGCTACTGTACAAGCCACTCCTAACCCATGCAAATGTGCAAAATGTATAGCAGTACAGAAAAAAACAATAAACTAACTGCATAATGAGTCCTTTTCTGTATCTCCCGACTCAGGTAGTCCAGTCAAACACCTCTTGCCACAAGATGAATAAACACAGTTCTCCTAATGTAAAATCACAGTAGAAGAGACTTATTGAAGGCAGCATCATCTCGGACTATAAATTACCTCTTTTTTAAGATGCAACGAGCTAGTCATACCACAGGTCTATTTGTTAATACCTACCCAGTGGTCTAATGTATTTTTTGAGGGTAGAAAGTGTCTCACATTGTTTAATTAGACGTGAAAATTTGTTCCAGAAAACAAGTAAGCATGTGAGAATCTCTTTCTCCAAAGTGTTTTAGTCACTGAAACAAGTTAGATCCCTGGTTCTAGTGTTAGTAGGACTGCTTGATTTGTGGAGAAAAAGAAAGGTGTTGGACTATTGCATCCCTGATGACTCAATAAGGGAAGACACAGATCGCCGCTAAGGACCCTGTAGGACACTAAATAAAGGGACAGTGCTTCCAGCCTCTCCTGGTAGCTCTTGACTTTTAATCCTACAATCCTTTTAGTTAGAAATCTCTGGGGCCTTTCCAGTTGCTTGGTATGCCTAGTAAGGCATCCTCGAAGGGGAACTGTATTGGATAATGAGTCTGATAAATGTGGAATACAGAGGGGTAAGAACTTCCTTGGATCTAGATGAAATAGATTCTGCAATCAGCTGTCCCAGGTAAAAGCATTTCCTAATCACTGCTGTAAAATGATGGTCAAATGCAAAGGAATTATCTACCCATGACCAAAGGTCTCTCACCACACTTTCATTTTGATGTGGGGTACTCTCTATACCAGGGGTGTCAAGCAGGTGGCCATAGGCCACAGTTTGGCTCACTGAAGCATTTTATTTGGTTGTCAGTATGTTCTGCAACAAACAGTTTTGAATGGACTTTTTTGCTGCTGTTCATTTTATCATGTGGGTCATTACTGGAGTCTATTTGTTCTGATTGTTTACTTTGTGTTGATATTGGACTCTAGTTAACATGGCAGAAGGAATTGGATTTAGTATTGTTGGTAAACAACACTCTATGTCTGCTCCATGTACAAACAGTAGACTTTGTGAGTGTACCTCATTTCAACAGGACCCATTGATTTTGGGAGACTCACTTTGATGAGAATGAATTTAATTTGGATGGCGTTCAAGATTTGAAGGTACGTGACATAAAGAGAAATTTAGAAAATGACTTTTACCATTTCAAACAGTTGCAATGCCAGAGGTTCCATCTGGAGGCAAGTAGTATGTTAAAAATTATACCAAGGGGCTTGAGAGTTTTAAACATGCCCACCTATGGAGAGACTTACCCCGAGTTATTGGCCAAATGGCAGCATATCAACCTATGCTTATAGACTTCTTTTCACCTATTGAGAAGTGGACAAGGTGTCCAGTTATAAGAAGTGATTACTTCAACAAAAAAGGAAAAAGCTTACTTGTGACATGAACGATTTTCGTTCCAACCATGTATTTACTTGGCCTAGAGCCCGGGAACACGCCCCTGATGTGAAGCAATGCCAAGAGGAAGTATCCACGGTTACCATGGCAACTCAGAATATGAAGAAGAATGTTTTTTCAGCAGTGTAGGCCCTATTGGTTTATTCCACACCTTTGGCCAATCCTAGTCCTTCAGCTGAAGTTCCTGTTCATTTAGACATGACTTCTGAAATTGAAAGAAAACCACAATTAGTGAACAGGGTTTTCCTGTTCTACCTTTACCATTACGGAAGCAATGGAAGAAATCAACGGAGCAGGACTTGCACCGAACAGGTCAGAAAAGGAAGGAACCACCAACCGCAAACAATGTAAGAAATTTAAAGAAAGTGTGGGCACCAATGACACTGAATTGGTTTGGAATATTTCTAAACGCCCATTAACTTTAGACAAATGTAGAGTTTTGAATAAAGAATTAACCTTTATTCCTTCAGTAGGTGAGGATGTTTCTGATACGTTAGTTGAAATTAGAATATTTGTTAGGAGCATTTCACTCAGATTGATGTCTGATAATGATGGCTCTGAGAATGTTGTTGATGTTTTTAGAAAGCCGAGTGCTTTTTTCTCCACAATTACAACCGTCACTATAAGTGTTTTTACGTGCATGTGAAAATGAAATATATCAGTGTTTTAAAGGTGATAATGCCATTAGAAAGAGAAGTTTTTCTAATTTAAATGCAAATGAAAAATGTGCTTTATATGATTTAAAGAATGATACTGAGATCATTATTAGACCTGCTGACAAGGGTGGGCACAGGGGGTATTATTTTGATGTCATGAAAGCAATGCTGGATGACAAAACTGTGTACAAGCTTATAACTAAAGATAAGGTTTTAAGGATGAATGAGGAAGTCGTTCAGACTTTGAGTGAATGTGTATTAATGGGTACCATGACTAAGGGATTGTTTCAGTATTTTATGGTTGAGTCTCCTTTGGTGCCTCAATTACATGGGTTACCAAAGATACACTAGGACCCCGTCAATCTGAGTTTTAGACCTATAGTATCGGGTGGGGGCTGGTTCATGAAACCAATCTCCATATACCTGGAGAAGCAACTTAGACTGGTCCTGAATACCTGTCAGCATATTTTATGAGACACTAAGCAGTTTTTAAATGATTTATATAGAGCAGAGAGGAATTTGGACTCTCATAAGGTTAATTTTGTGGTTACATTGTATGTGGTTTCCCTGTTTACCTCAATCCCTAATTTGAGGGGATTAATACGGTCAAATCCTATTTATCTAGGAACAGTTATTATGATGTACAACATATTTATTTTATTTGTTTTCTGCTTGAAATTGTATTAAAGCACATCTTTGTCTTTAAAAACTGTTATTACTGGCAGATTTGGGGTGTGGCAATGGGCACAAGTTGTGCCAATTCTTATGCCAACCTTGTGATGGCAGAGTGTGAATTTAAGAACATCAAGGAACAAGTGGCTGACTATATCTGCTTTTATCATCGATTTATCAACAAACTTTTCTTCTTATGGGAGAAATCCCAGGAGGAATTGACAAATTTTGTTGAGAGACTCAGTAGAAGTAGTCACTTCCTGAAATGCTCTGCAGATAGAATGGAGTTTTTAGATGCTGAGATTTTTAGGAAGGAAGATGGTCAACTGTTGACCAGAATTTTTAAGAAAGATTATCGGCCTTCATACTTAGAGACAGTATGCACACCCAGCATATATTTTCAAACATTGTAAAAGGACAGACCATGAAGGTTTCCCGTTTATTGGTAGAATCTGATGATTATGAATGGAGCCTAGGACAATTAAGAGTAGATTTGCTGGGAGAGATTACCAGGAGTCAGAGTTAGATAAAATTTGTGGAGAGGTGAACAAAATCAGACCCAGCAAGGCTCAACCCCATTTCTCTGTCCATACTGATGAGTGGTGTTTTATGAGCAGAAAGCAAAGTACCCCATGGTTACTTTAACTTATAGTAGGGATATAGATGGAATAAGGGAAATTATTAAGCAGAATTGGCGTATTCTAAAAACAGATGAGAGGAAAGCTGATATTATAGGTCCACAACCTAGCTTTTGTTATAGAAATAAAAAAAATCACTTAAACAGAGACTTTATTACCTGCGTTTACTCACCAATGTTGGTGAATTGGTGTTCAGCACTAAGAAATGTGGTGCATGTGCATTCTGTTCAAGTATTGATGAATCGTTGACATTTAAACATCCTGACAGTTATTTTGTGTGGCATCTGAAAGCATATGCAAACTGTAACACTAAGAATTTGATTTATTTGGCCCACTGCAAATTGTGTTTTTCTTTTTATGTCGGTGAAACCAACTGGTGTTTACGGGAACGCATCAGGGACCACTGTTATTGTACCTGTAGGGGTTTGAAATACAGTGCCCTGACAAAACACATCAAAAGGGAGGGAGCCCCACATGAATTTATGTTTCAGGTATTAGAGGTTATACCTGAAACAATTAGATTAGGTGATTTAATTAATGAGAGTGGAACTTAGATGCATCTTGAAATTAGCAACCCATCTTGGGTATGGGTTGAATGATTTTTATTTAATTGAAACCAGTGTTAAAAAGTAGGAAGCTTAAAAGATAAACACTTTTCTAGCTCAGCTAGTATTGAGTGAAATCTATCTGGTATTTTGGTAGTTCAAGTGCAAGTATTTATGTTTTTGTATATTATTTAGATTTTAAATAATATTTTTAAGAGTACTGTATATCTTTAAAGTTGCAGGTTAATTAAGCGATGATGTAATTTGTAGTACTATTTAAATGAATATGGTTTTAGTGTTGAATTATGTCTGATGAAGCAATATTTCTATTGCGAAAGCACTAACACCAGTAAACTTTTTCACAATATTTGATGAGTGTTGACTTTCATTGTGCTTGCTGTGTTTCCACATGAAGTTCTGTTTTTTTGCTGCTGTTCATTTTATCGTGTGGTTCATTACTGGAATCTATTTGTTCTGGTCATTTAGTGTTGTAAAATGTTTACCTCCACTCCACAAAACCGCATTGATCCATATTTATTACTTTTGGCATCCCCTTTGCCATTCCATTAGCCACTATAGGCATAAACACTTTATAATCACGGTTTAGAATTGAAATGGGGTTGTATGAAGCTGGATCTGATGGGTCTTTACCATCTTCAGGTATTACAGCCACCATCGCTTTCTTCCAGGTTGTAGGTGCTTTGAAACTCACAGATTATTCATTACTTTGTGACTGCAGTCCACAACACTTTACCATAAAGGCATACATTTTACATGGAATAGGCCACATATATAGAGGGGGGATGGCTCAAATCAGATAACTGCTTGAGATCAAATAAATGAATACAGTCATAAATAATGTCCCAGAAACTCAGCTTACATCTCTCAGACTCATACAGTGCAACCTAGTGCAACTCCCCTTTGCCCCACAACTTCGTAGCTCAAGAACCAGAAACAGGCACACAAAATCAGGAACAGATTTTAAGCTTCTCTCTTATGTACTTAGAACATTGTTAGAATACCAAGCTTTGCATTATAGGTTCATAGGTTCATACTAGGCTATCTGCCCTAGGGCATTTATAAGCCTAGCCCGAGTGTGTGTGGCTTTCGCCACCCCTTGGAATGAGAATACTGTGCCCATTTAGGGTTTAGTTTACTGTGCCTCTGTCTAGTAGTGACACAGAGATGACCCCCGGGGTAAACCTACGATCTCCCATCCACTCGTCAAGATTTCTCTTGAAGAGAGTCATTGAGGGGCTCTGCCTAACATGGACTGGGATTCTGTTCCAGAGTGTAGGGAGCCTCTGGGTTATGAATCTGTCCCTCCAGCACATCCTATTTATTTCTGTGTTGAGGTTCAAATCTCTCGCTCTTGTGGCTCTGGTGGATTTGGATTTTCTGAGGTGGAGCATGTCCATTAATTCCGGAATGGACATGGCCTTGTATGTCAGGCATAGATCGCCTCTGAGTAGGCGGTATGTGACTGAATAGAGCTGGAGTTTCTTCAGCCGGGCAGCATATGACATATGTTTGAGACCCTTGATCCTCTTTGTGAGGTACTTTTGGGGTCTTTCTAACTGCTGCAGGTGTCGGGTAAGGTACATCCCAAATGGGGCATTGTACTCAATTGTGGGCCTGATAAGGGAAGAGTATAGGGGCACAATGACCTCTCTTGATCTAGATGTGAATCCTTTCATGATAAGGTGGGTAATATAGAAGGTCTTCCTAACCACCTTGGCAATGTGAGTGGCAAATGAGAGGTTACTGTCAACTTGGGTCCCTAGGTCCCTGATTACTTCTTCCGTACTTAATGGATTACCACCTATGTGGTAATTTGTGGGTACTTTGTTTTTCCCAAAGGGTATGACTATACATTTTTTGGCATTCAGTTTAAGGCCATGGCTCTGGCACCAGTTATCCGTTTCTATGAGGCCTTTCTGAAGGATGCTTGTGTCCGCTGGAGTATCAATTATGTAGTTAGCATTTTCTGAAGTCACAGAAGTCAAATGAAAATATTAGCTCTTATTTAGGACTTGAACCCATGTTCTCCAGCAAACTATGCTGGACCAACAAGAATGTCTGGACAGATAATATTGAGTTTTCCCTTAAGAGCTTTTTCCTTTCGGCTAAGAAACTCCAGCTTGATGGTTGAAGTCAAATTACAACTCCACACAAAAGAAAAACAGAGAGAATCTCTGATCATATATTGCTACCATCACAGACGTCAAAGGAAAATATAAGCTCTCATCTGGGACTCGAACCAAAGACCTTCAAAACATCATAATGGTGTCACTGTGGACCAACTAGAGCTTATTGACAGACTTTATTGAGATTTGTTCCAGCAAGTAAACCCCGAGCATGGCTGGGGGCTTGGGTTAGAGCCCCAAATTAGAGCTGTTATTTCCTTCCTCTTATGTGATGTGATTCTAGCAATGCTTGAACAGATGGCTTCCCTACAGCTGTTTGTAATTTGACCAACCATTGTTTGAAGGATACAATGTCTGAAACTCACACGACTGTCAATATTTATTAACTGCATTCTGCAACAACTTGCCAGAAAGCCATACATTTTACAAGGAACATACCAAAATATCTCTCAACTTCTTGCATTAAAAATCCTAGACAAAAGCCAAACATAATGGGGAACAAGGGCATCAAAAGGGATAGATTTTAAATATTTTATCTATTTGTTATAGTTGTAGTGATTTTCTCAAAATCATGCAGCAGATAAGTGGAGATGAAAGATTGAAACCCTCTACTTTTTTACTACAAGACACTGATTGTTAACATCTCAGGGCCTTAACAGCCAGACAGCTCTAATTGACTTAAAATGAACAGAACAATAGGTATTCCATCCATGCATTTTATGACAAAGAAAAACTATGAAACTCTAATGATTGCCTTCAGTGACTATAATCCTCAGTTATTTATCATAAAATGAAGATGTTAATAAAGGTGGTCCTGAGGATTAAGGCCCCAAGCTCTTAATGAGATATTTCTTGTAGTGAATGATACAGGGTTTGATTCTTTCTACTTCTGTTTGTCTACTGTGTGGCTGTGCAATCACTTAACTAGACAGTGTTTCTGGATTGTTGGGTTTACCTGGCTAATAAATATTTTAAAAAGATAGAGTACAAATATGAGGAAAAATATGCCCCACTGCATTTTCCGAATCATAAAAAATGTGACAATCAATTGAACTAATTTAAAGAGAAGAAACAGTAGCAGTAAGATCCTTTGAGTAGACCCAGATAATCAGGGTTGGGAAATGAGGGCAGAAGTTGGGCCCCTACCAACCCTGGGCCCTAGGCAGCTACCGAGGTCACCTTGTGCTGAGTCCAGCACTGCCTACAAAGCTGGTAACTAATCTAGGCACAAGTCAAAAAGCATGACACTGTCATCCCTTGGATCAAAGTCATTGATGGGAATCAGTAAACATATATTAGTCTTAATTTTAGGTGTGGTGCTCCTACAGTGGTCAACAAAGGCTATGTACATACCATAATGCTAGATCAGTGTTGTCTTCTTCCAGCCATCTCAATTAATGGGGTATACTGAATACAAAGGGGGCAACATTTAGACCCTCAGATTCAGGATTCAGGCTACTCCCATCTACTCATAGTTTTCTTCCATCTTTATAGTACCTCAGATTGAGTTTGACTGCCTGCATCCAAGCTCTACACCTACATTATATGAAGGATATAGGAAGTAAATAACAGCACAGTACCTGGTGGTAAACCAAACAAGGTTACAGAAAGGTCCGATATGATCACTTAAGTCACTAGTGTGATAATGTGCTATGGGGGGATGCTGCAACAGTTCTAATACAAAGAACTTTAGGCTTCCAAGGTAAGGACAGTCTCTCAGTTTTTTTTGAAAAGTAGTTTTTTATTGCACATGATGTCACGAAAGGAGATACTGCCAGCACAGCTATCTGAAATTTTGTAAATTATTTGTCATTGGTGAATATCAAAATGATTTGTGTAAGATGCTTGTGTTACAGCTGTATTAGAATTGTATGTTATGTGCATATCAAGCTTGTTTGTACAGACGTGTGTTGAAAAGGATTTGATGCTTGTGTTTAAAATGGATCCACAGTGTGCCCTACTGGAAAAGAACAGAAATGTACATGCAATACTGTAACTGTGTAAAGTATATATTTTAACAGTGGAAACTGGGATACAGGAGGTTATTCTCAGTCTAGTAAATTTCAGAAAAATAGCTGAAATGAAACTACTTTATGGCAGCAAGGAGACACAATGTCTAAAATTAGGGAACTTTCTGTATTGTCATGGAAGTGTTTTATTATTTTATTACTTCCAGCATCTATCAATGATCTGATGAAAAGCCCTTGTCACAGGTAGATGCTAAATACTGCCAGATTCCAGCAGTGGGGGGGGGGGGGGTTCATCTGGGATAGAGTCAGATGACAAGAAAAGATGTCATTCTGCAAGCTATCCCAGCAGTAATATTTGAGATATTAATTTAAAAAGTCTTTGAGTGAGACACAGCATCCTGCATTCTGTCTTGGACCTGACGAGAAGACCCATTCACCACACATTTGCCTTGCTCTATAAGTAAGTTAACTAGGGTACAGTAATTCTCTTAGATATAGTCAGGAATATAACAAGCTTAGCTTAGATATTTTTTTCTTTATTTATTTGAGACTGTCCTGCAATATTGTTTTAAATATTGCCAGTGATTTTGAACTCTGATATCACTGTAAATATATATTTAGTAGTGTCTTGTTTTGTTATTATTGATTATTAAATACATTTAAAGATTTCATTGTGACTGATCTGTGTAGAGATATTTAAGTTCTGAGAGTACTTGCATATTTATGTGGTGACACTGTGGGCCACTCCTAATAGCCTTCCTCTTGGTCAAACTACCATTTGTATTGATAGTAACATTACACAGTAAGATTGGACACCCTTTGTTAAGGGCCATACAGTAGCTGATAAGGACATGGCTGGTGGCAGTGATAACTCCCTTATAGTCTGGCAAAAGGGGGCATGGCTCCCTATTACGCTGTCACAGATACAGATTGTCAAATGCATCTTTGTCGAACTGTAAAGCATGATAAGGCAAAATAGTGAAGTGGCTTTTCAGCAAATTCTTTCCCTGGAAAAGAATTTGTTTAGGCACTTACACTACTTTGCCTTTTTGGCACTGTAGTCCGATCTCAGAGTTAGTATATTTAAGTAGGGGTGTGTGTGGGGTGCACAGCCCCCCATGTCGGGGGTTTGAGGGGTGAAGCCCCCACATTAAGTAATGTTTTACATTTTTTTTGTTTTGGAACAGCAATTGTTTTCCATTGGAAAATAATCGCTGTTCTGAAGTTTCGCCATTTTATGATTTTGATTAAATGGGGTTGATTTATCTATTGTTCGTTCTTCTGAGTATGCAATATGATAATATGGACCCAGGGGACATAGCTAGTAAACCTGTGCTAGCCTTTCCCAGGTGTGTGTGTGTGTGTGTGTGTGTGTGTGTGTGTGTGTGTGTGTGTGTGTGTGTGTGTGTGTGTGTGTGTGTGTGTGTGTGTGTATAAATCAAATCTCTTGGGCTGGGACACAAAGAACTGATGGGGGGGGGGTTGCTGGAGGTCTTGGCTTGGCCACTCAGCTGAGATCTCAACTCTATAGCTATGCCAGTGGGGAATCTTGCTGGGGATCTGGAGAAAGAAGGATTAACCAGCCCTGGACTGACTGTGGTCACTGTGTGCTCTTAAGGGAAATTGCACTTGATGCAGAGAGCTACTGGTGCCAGTGGTGAGGACTGAAGCTCCTTGATTACTGGTCCAGTGGTTGGGCATCACACATGATTTACCATACAAAAAAGTGTCAACTTCATACATAATGTTGTTGTTGTGTCTTTCGGCTTTTCCCGGTTATGGGTCGCCACATCGGAACTCCAGTCCGCTAATGATTGGTAGTTGATTTTTATGTGCCGAGTTACCAGCCCTGATGCACAACCTTCAATGAAGATATGCCCATTCACGCATGACTCCACGCAGAAAACGCTCTAGCTGAGAATCCAACCGGACAGTGTCTGACTGTGAGGCAACAATGCTACCGCAGCACCACCACCGTGGATCAACTTCATACATAATGTACTATTATATAAATACTGGGTTGACCGCTGAATCTCCATTTTTACTTTTATTTCTAATATGGCATCTTTGCTTATCTTCCATTTAAGAGTTACGCACATTGAGTCTATTTAAATCTTAGATCATCCAGTGTTATAGTTACAGCAAATCATGTGTTTCATTAATATACAAATAAGGATTCTGAGACACTAATTAGAACATATCATATCATTTCCATGTTCATTTTTGCGTTAATACCATCCCCCATATTCTCCACTTATTTCTTTGGTATCCATTTTTCCCCTTTAGTAGCTGATCTTACTGCTGCCTCAACTCATTCATTAAAGTTATTTCTTTCGTCATCTTTGGTGTGTTAGATGACCTCCACTTTTTAGTTACTGCCTTTTTTGAGACTAACTATACTAGTGAGATCAGTTCTCTACAAGGGGCTGAGCTTACTGGTTTCCATACAAAGTTTAGTAAATATTCTACCTCCATTGTCTCCCAACTGCTTCCACTTTTCAACCAAGTGGATCAGATCCCCCATGAAAGTTACTTATTTTTACTACAGCACTAAAAAAATGTCTCCAATCACCCAACACTATCTCCTGACATCTCCAGCAACTGGCATTTATTAGTATAGCTGTGGTACAATGTAGTCCCCTTATCTCCTGCATTAACTGAACCAGGGCTGGCATATTCTTACCCCTTTTCTTTGTTTTTTTATTGTAATTTTCCAGTATACTCAGAGGGCTTGTTATTGTATCCATCTATTGTAAGATAATTCATATTCCTCCCTTACATCTGCCCAATACATCATTTTGTTCCCTTCTTTAATTGCTCCCAATAGAATATTCCCTTACTTCTTCACCACCAGTTCTGGGTAATGGATGTGTTTAACTGAAAGTGAGGTTTCCCTACACCGATTGGTTTCAGCTCACGCTGTAGAAAAAAACAAAATAAAAAAACTCCTGGAACTGCGAGTACGCATTCTGGGAAACTTGATCCAGACTGTTGTTTAACCAGTCCAGATTTGGAAAGAAGGCAACAGTCTGCAGATGCCCCAGAAGTCTATGCGGTTACAACTGCATAGACTGAAAGGGGATCGGACTGCAAGTTCTGCAGTCTGTGCATGCGCGGAAAGAACTAGAGACAGTGCACTCATTACGGTGCCAAGCTGCTGCTTTGATTGGGACTCAGAGCTTTTGCCTGGGGAACTGGCCTATTCTGAATGGAGGAAACAAGACTTTTGCACTGGAGAGCATGGAGACTTTTCACTGTTTACTTTTAATGGGACTCTGCATTCGGATCACTCAGGTACTGGCTTTTTTGGCTGTGTGTGTGTGTGTGTGTGTGTGTGTGTGTGTGTGTGTGTGTGTGTGTGTGTGTGTGTGTGTGTGTGTGTGTGTGTGTGCATCTGTCTGTCTATAAAATGTCCCAGTTAACTATAACTGGTGGCTAGAGAGAGAAACCCAGACTCAAACCCTCAACCTTGGGAGCAGTTAGCGAGTGCCTGAATTCCCTACCCACCACCACTTGTGAAAAGCATTCAGAATTTTGCCTGATATTTTTGTTCTGTTCCTCATAAAATCTGTGGTTTTCTGGATTTTGAATTCACTAAATAATGACAGACATTTGAATTTCAGACTTCATATTCTTCAGAAAGTACATCGTAACACAAAACATTTTATTCTAGCAATTTTCTAAGTTTATAAGATCAGTATTTGAAATTTGTTCCTATTTTTGGGGCTGTATTCCCCCATTATTGGCTCTGTGCAGGTTTTTTGTGCTAAGAGTTTGAGAGCTATGGTGAGAACTGAATTCACTGAATATGTTTTGGGGCTGTATTCCCCCATTATTGGCTTTGTCCAGGTTTTCTGTGCTAAGAGGTTGAGAGCTATGGTGACAACTGAATTCACTAAATGATAGCCATTTAAGTTTCAGTCTTCCTGTCTTTCAAGAAACAGCTGATTTGGCATATGGTATGTTGCTCTGACTGTAGTGCACAGGGTCCTGGATCCACAACTTGGCATTGAAATGCATGGCAGTAGTGTAGTGTTTTATTCTAGCAACTTTCCAAGGTTATATAAGCAATGTTTAAAATGTGTCCCTGGTTTTTGGGCTTTTGTTCCCCCCCAATAAATTTTGGCTTTTTCCAGATTTCTTGTGCTCATGTGCTGCAAATTTGAGAAATACAGTTGAGTGTCAAGTGGATTTTACAAGGAGCTAAGAGCTTCAGGGGAAGAGAAGTTTAGTGTTGCTTATGCTGAGTCTGCTTGCATTGTTAATAGCACAGCAGGTTTTGTCATTATTGGTGCATGCATTTTGTTTCATTGTTTACTGGAAAAATGTTCAAAACAATACATTTAAAATGCCCTCTAATAACTGTACTGTATTATACAAGGAATATAATTTAATACAACCAGGAAGGTGTATCAAAGAACACATGTATGTTTCATGTGCAAGGGGCCTATGATTTGAAAACAGCCCAAAGTTAATCTTTTTCTGCCACTGGCCAGATGTATTTTCTTTGAATGTGGGTTTCAATGCTGTTTCAATGAATGTGAGTTTCAAGGACAGATAAGTTTTAATGCTAAGCCTATTTTCATTGTGAGACTGTATTGCTTTGTTTAGCAGATATCTATTAGTGTTTGTGCTGTAAAATGTAAAATAAAACTTTTAAATGAAATCCAAATCATTGTAGAAGTAAAGCAGTATGCACATTACAGTGTTTATGGTAAATGGGATGAATTGGAATGGCTGCAGGGGGGAGGGCCCATTCGACCATGATTTTGTGAGGGGGGAAGGACGGCAAATTCAAAGACAGCCCTGGCTTAACTATACCACTCAACTGTCCAGATTTTCACAGAATGAATACATTTTTGCATTTTATTTTTGTTTGTTCCTCATAAAATTTGTGGTTTCCTGGCAAATCATTTAGAAATGAAGTCACTAAATAATGGCAGACATTGAGTTTCAGACTTCACACCCTTCAGAAAAATGTATGCTAAAGCAAGACCTGTTATTCTATCAACTAAGTTTATACAACAGCAATTTTTAGTACTATATGTATGTTCCCCCAATATAATTGGCCTTGTCCAGATTTCCTGTGTTAAGAGGTTGAGAGGTACGTGCAAATAAATCTCTTTATAGAAATAGGCATATCCAAACCTCTCAACTGACCCCAACTTTGGCTCAAAATGTTGCTCTTCCCCTAATAATCCCTCTGCAAAATGGCAATTTTGGAAGAAAACGTGGAGGGTTTGCAATTAATAAATAATTGTAATGATCAGAATAAATGCATGTAGATTCTCTTATTTTGTCGTCAGCTACTCAACTTAACAGTACTAATATTAAAAAAGTGCCCGTTCTTTGACAGGTTCCCAGCTCTATTGTGTGGCTATATTATATTTTCGCATCACATTTTTGGTCAATTTTTCATAAAATTGTGGTTTTCTGGCAATTTAGTGGCAAATCATTAAAGACTGAAGTTAAAAAATAATGACAAACATTTGAATTTCAGATTTCATACCCTTTGGAAAATCCATACTAATGCAAGACCTACTATTCTATTATCTTTCTAAGTTTATAAGAGCAATATTTAAAAATTGTCCTTATTTTGGGCCTTTGTCCCACTTCTATTTATGACTTGGTTCAGATTTCTTGCTCTGAGATTGAGAGGTATAACACATGTGGTTTAGAGGTATGACAAATGTGTCAGAGCCATCACTGTTAGCCAGAGACATTTCAAATTTTGACATACTTTTTGCACCCCACTTCTCCATGTAGTGACTCTGGATGTGTCCAAGCAATGCAAGGAGCAGTTATACAGTGTAAGTGTGCAGAGTATCCCCCCATCCAGGGTAGACACAAGTACTACAATGGCTTTTCATCTGTCCTCAATTTTGCAGAATGTTCTGGTTTTCTGTCATGTTTTTATACTGTTGATTTATGCTTCTTATTATTCAGAAAATACATGCTGTTACACTGCCTGTTGCTCTTTGTTTAAATAGCAATGCTGTAATGACCATCAGGTAAGCTTGCCTGAGATTGTAAGATGCAAGTAAGCTTTAATAAGCATATGTTAACGAATTATCAACATTGAAAGCCTTTTTGTTTTTGCCATGCAGAGAATACTTACATAACCAGATAATGTACAAGCCTTAGGTATTGAAATGCATATGACAGTATTTGTTAATAAAGGATAGGATTACAGTATTTTCAGAAGCTCACTACATTTGTTGGAGACTTGCAGTCATCTTTGCAGGCTTTACCAGTAAACTAAACAGAATGCTTATCTATCATATGTAATCCACAACCTGTGCCGTAATCCTTTAAGCAATTTATCTTGAGCTTGTTTCTTGTTTGCTGTTCATTTTTTACTTTGATCATGTTTTTCCCATGAAATAAGTAAATAGTTGTTGTCAGGCAGCAGGTCGTTTTTAGATAAGTAACATTTTTACAAGTGGGGGTATCACAGAGATTGCTACTTTCAGCAAGTTACTTGGTACTTTTTGTGAAGACTGGTAGAGATGGGTAAGGCTGCCAGCCTAGCCAAATAGAATTTGATATATAATTTTGGCATTTGTAAATATAAATGTAAAATACAGGCTTGTGTCTTTAATGTAAAGAAATGTTGTTTCGACAATGTAGCAACATTGCCATCTGCTGTAAGGAAAACTAAGCCAAGCATTTCAAATGTTCTTTGAAATTAAAATTATGTTTTGTATGTTCTTTGATCTCCAGAGCTCAGAAACATCTGGTCTGGGCTATCACATTCTTTCTATTGTTTTAACTTAAGGAAAAATTACTAGAGTGTACATATGAAATGTCTTTTATTGTTGTAGTTTCCTGAGCAGGTGTTAGATTGTTAAATAATGTAGCCTGGTGGCCTGGGAACTCCAGACTAAGCATCAAAGAAATGATGTAATGGGAACTAAATGAGAATGATGTAATTTGGGAGGGCCCAGCAGAAATGTTTGAATGATTTTAAAAACTATTGCTCAGAGAGAGACTGTAAGCATTTTGATCTTGGATATCTAACTCAGCACTGTCTTGCTGTACATAAGTAAGTTACTTTAGAAGTATGTTTTCTTGTAGAAATAGCTAGGACCATAAAGATTAGACTAAGTGTTTATCTGTTATGTCAGAACTGTACTATGGAATTATTTTAAGTTTCTGTGTGATCTCTGAACTATTGAATAGCACTGTGGTGTAGTAGTATTGTCTTGCGTTTTAATTATTTATTATTGAATATTTTAAAAAAACTTTTACCTGTGGCTGGTTTACGTAGAGACAAGTTAAGCTCTAGAGTACATTGCATATTTATAGAGTTTATTGTTCAAGGCCACTCTAATAAGCCTTGACTAATTAATCACACTTACCAATTGGATAATAATATTGCACAGTAATAATTGGACACCCTTTTAAGGGCCTTTGGGTAGCTGATAATTATTAGCTGGTGGTGGCAGTAATTACTATCATATAGTCTTTGTAAAGGGGCACAGCTGGAGAATCTGTGTCAGCCTTTCCCAGGACTGTCTGTGAAGTTGTATAAATAATTATCTCAAAGTGTGTGTGTGTGTGTGTGTGTGCTTGTGTGTCAGCTACTTGGGCAGGGACACGAAGCACTGGTTGGACAGAGAGGGTACTGGAGGTTAGCTTGCCAGCTAGGTTGAGATCTGGACCCTATAGCTGTGCCAGTGCAGAGTCTTATTGGGGACCTGGAGAGCAAGGGAGCAACCAGCCCCAGACTGACTGTGATCTCTGTGTGCACTTAAGGGAAATTGTACTTTACTGTGTGCATTTGTTATCCTTTCCTCTTATATGAGATGCCCTCTCTGGTGTTAGTGGTGAGGATTGAGGCTCCTTGATTGCTGGACCAGGGCACAGCCATCACGTGTTTGGCAGTGGTGGGATAGCCACATCACATATTGATTAGTTGGCAAATACTAATTGGCTTGTAGTGGTATGGGTAGAGTGAATCCTGTAGCTTATGTACAGTGATCTCTGAAGGTGTTTTGTACTCTAAAAAAGCCACGCAGTGAATACTCAGAATTCAGATCGCAACTGTTTTATTTCTTTTGTTAGCTTAGTTAGTCAGGGTGAGCAGGCAGTATGTCAGCGCAGGAGTATGGAAAGCTGACAAGGAGCCAGCTGATAAAGATGTGCCAGGCTAGGGGAATGGTGCATGAAAATCTGACTAAGGCAGATCTGATTGCAGCCTTGGTTACAGCTGCATCAGAAAACAGCATCCAGGAGGATGATCAGACTGGCAGTGGTGATACAATAACCTTGGAGAATGGACAGCTCAACCTTTCTGCAGTGGACTTAAAAATCTAGCTGGAGTTAAAGAGACTTGAGTTGGGGGCCAGGCGTTTGGAGATAAAAGCCAAAGAAAAGGAGCATCAGAGGAGGCATGAGAGGGAAATACTGACTCTTTGCCAGAGTCATGGAGGTAATGGGGAAGGGAGTAACTGGACCCCAGAACACAACAGGTCAGTAAATTTCTTCCGCAATCTAAAGAGGGGGATAATTTTGATAGTTTCATTTATATGTTTGAGAGGGTATGCAAGCAGTATAGTGTTGACCAAAGGCTCTGGGTACGGTTCCTGACCCCCATTACTCCATGGGAAAGCTGTAACTTTTTTATCAAAATGCCTGACTCTGTCTGTTTTGATTATACTGCTGTAAAAAAATGTCTTTTAGAATGTTTTAAGCTAACACCTGAAATGTATAGGAAAAGGTTTCATGAGCATAGACACATGGCAGATAAAAGTACGTGTGAATATGTTGCTGAACTGAGTACTTATTTTCATAGCTGGGCGAGTGGATGTCAGGCCACCACTTTTGAAGGGCTGGCAGACCTTTTGGTGAGGGAACAAGCCTTTAGCACTTTGCCTGAGGACATGAGGATCTGGTTAGCTGATAGACAACATACTACTTCAGATGAGTTGGGGGAGAAGGGAGACCTATAGCTGGCAAGCAGGGCAACCCTGCACAGGAAGGGAACCCCCAGTACTCCTCATGGGTCTACAGGAACCCATGGTGGGCAGCACAGACTGCCCCAACAGAATCTACCAGTAGCAGGGGAAGCCACTAGTCCAGGTACACATCCAGGACCTAGGGTTAAATGTTTTGAATGCAACCAGTCGGGCCATGTGGCATACAGGTGTCCACAGAGGCAAGGTGGGGAACCAAAGGTGAGGGAGCCAGTAAGTGGGAAAGACAAAATGCTAATAGTAGGTTGTCTTGAGACAACAGGGGTACTAAACTACCATCCTGCAGATGTCCTGAGAGGGAAGTATTTGAATGAGGCAGCACCATGTACTTATGCAGTTACACGCAGTGAGTCTAGGAGACAAGCATGTTGGTCTGATAGCCTGGGGGAGACCCAGACAGGCTGCATACTTGCAGCCAGGACTGGTGAGGTGGTTACTTCAGGAAGGGAGATACACTGTAGCAGTGAGACTGAAGGTGAGTCACAGCTGCTTGTGGGTACTGATGGTCCCTTGGACAGAGTGACTGCAAAGTAGAGGTGAGTAGTAGTACCTAGGCTGACAGCAAGGCACCACTGTCAGAGGATGCCAGACTTCCTGTGGAAGGGGAGCTAGGAAGGGTTACAAGGAGAGAGTTGAGACAGGCTCAGCTCTCAGACCCTACATTGCAAGGCCTGAGGCAGGTAGCTAGGGAGGCACCTGATTCTCAAGGGAAGGGGGAATCTGTATACTGGGAAAAAGGGTTACTGTACAGAGAGTGGACCCCTGAGGGAGGGCTAGAAAGTGAGAGAGTACAGCAGTTGGTAGTACCTAGAGCCTACCATCTACCCCTTCTAGCCATAGCCCATGATATTCTCTTTGCAGGTCATATGGGCATAAAATGTACAAAGAGGCATATTATGCAGAACTTATATTGGCCTGGAATTTCCAGAGATGTAACAGGGTACTGCAGGACCTGTGAGCAGTGCCAAAAGGTAGGCAAGGCAGGAGACAAGGTGAGAGCTCCTTTGATGCCTTTGCCTGTGATTGAGGAGCCATTTCAGAGGGTAGCTATGGATATTGTGGGTCCTCTGAGTACCCCAAGTTCCACAGGGAAAAGTATATCCTAGTGGTAGTGGATTATGCTACACGATACCATGAGGCAGTGGCTTTGTCCTCCATTGAGGCAGAGAAGGTGGCAAATGCTTTGTTAGAGATTTTCAGCAGGGTGGGTTTCCCAAAAGAAATACTGTTTGACAGAGGTGCAAATTTCATGTCAGACCTGCTGGCTTTTCTGTGGAAGTCCTGTGGGGTGAAGCAAATGAAGTCCACCCCCTACCATCTCCAGACTAATGGTCTTGTTGACAGGTTAAACTCTACAATCAAGTCCATGCTATGGGCATTTGCAGATCGGTTTAAGAGAGAGTGGGACAAATATTTGCCCCATCTGTTGTTTGCTTACAGAGAGGTTCCCCAGGAATCCACAGGTTTTTCACCCTTTGAGTTGCTGTATGGGCATAGGGTGAGGGGACCTCTAGATTTAATTCGAGATGAGTGGGAAGGTGAGTGTGAGTGTCACAAGGAGTCTGTGTTGGCATATGTTCTAAACCTCAAGACGAGGCTCACAGAACTCATGGACTTGGCCCAGAAGAACCTGGCAGAAGCCCAACAACAGAAAAAGGTGTGTTATGACAGGAATGCTCGAGCTAGATAGTATGCTGTGGGGCAGCAGGTAATGGTTCTCATTCCTGAAGATTCTTCGTCTGTGGTCTTCAATTTTATTTTTTCCTTTTGGTTCGTGCAATGGTTCTCATTCCTGTCAGACACAACAAGCTGCAAGCAGCTTGAGAGGGACCCTACAAGGTGGTAAGAAAGGTAAGTGATGTTAACTACATGGTGGAAGTGCTAGGCAGATGGTTGGGGCACAAATTGTACCATGTTAACATGATGAAACCTTACCATGATAGGAAGGTCCTTGTGTTGAGCATTTGCAGTAGATGGCAGGAGGAGTCTGATGGAGATCTGGGGACTGATCTCCTCAGTAAGGCTCGGGCTGGCATCTCGGTGGAAGGGGTAGGCAATGTCCCAGCAGCTATCTCCTACCCAGGTTCGAAAAATCCGAGCAGTGTTGCAGGAATTTGGGGACATGTTCAATGGGAAACCAGGTGGATACAGGACACCAAAGGCCTTTTAGGCAAGCCCCTTATAGGGTGCCTGAGAGAGTCAGACAGACTCTGAGGGAAGAGGTACAGGAGATGTTGGAACTAGGGGTGAGTCAAGAGTCCAACAGTCCCTGGGCCTCCCCAGTGGCACTGGTGCCAAAGAAGGATGGCAGCACCAGGTTCTGTGTGGATTACAGGAAATTAAATAGTCACACAGAGTTGGATGCTTACCCCATGCCTAGGACAGATGAGGCCCTAGAGCAGCTGAGTGGGGTTAAGTATCTTAAAACCATTGATCTTACCAAGGGTTATTGGCAGCTGCCCTTGACTCCCAGTGCTAGAGAGAAGTCAGCCTTTGTGACTCTTTTTGGTTTGTATGAGTTCACAAAAATGCCCTTTGCAATGAAGAATGCCACAGCAACTTTCCAGAGGCTGGTGGATAATATCCTAGCCAGAGCAGGAGTGTTTGCCATTGCTTACCTAGATGATATTGCCATCTACAGCCATTCCTGGTCAGAGCACCTTCAGCATGTCAGGGAGGTGCTGGGCAAACTACAGAGGGCAGGGTTGACCATTAAGCCGAGCAAATGTCAGGTGGGCATGGCAGAGGTCTCCTACCTAGGACATAGAGTGGGGAGTGGTAAGATAAGACTAGAACCTGCCAAAGTGGAAGGCATTCAGGCATGGCCTGCACCTGTTACCAAAAAGCTTATAGTACCATAGTTGCTCCCCTCACAAATGTGACAAGGAAGAACAAGCCAGGCAAGGCAGTGTGGACTCCAGCATGTGAGCAGCCATTCCAGAAGCTTAAAGAAGCTTTGGGAGGACCCCCTGTGTTATCCAGTCCAGATTAAAGCAAATAATTTGTTATACAGGTGGATGCTTCAAACCATGGGGTGGGGGCTGTACTTGGCCAGATTTCTTCAGTGGGGGAAGAGCACCCAGTGGTTTATCTCAGTCATAGGCTCCAACCCAGGGAGGAATGCTACACAGCTGTAGAAAAGGAATGTCTAGCCATAGTGTGGTCACTGCAGAAACTTCAGCCTTATCTGTATGGAAGAAAATTCACTGTAATGACAGATCACAACCCTCTAACATGGTTAAACAGAACCAGTCAGCAAAATGCCAAGTTGCTAAGATGGAGCCTGGGGTTGCAAGCATATATGTCAGTGCAGCACCACAGTGGGATTAGCAATGCTAATGCAGATGGGCTCTCAAGACAGGGAATGGGGTGAGGTACACTCAGAAAGACCTAACCCTCTCAAGCGGTGTTTATCAAGGGTCACTTGAAAAACTAGCTTGAGTTCTCCAAGGGGGAGAGATGTGAATACTGGTAGAGATGGGTAAGGCTACCAGCCTAGCCAAATAGAATTTGATACATAATTCTGGCATTTGTAAATATAAATGTAAAATACAGGCTTGTGTCTCAAATGTAAATAAATGTTGTTTCAACAATGTAGCAACATTGCCATCTGCTGTAAGGAAAAAGTACAGTTGTGTACACTTACCATAAATGTAGATGTTCAAGTGTATTCATTGTTGCAGTCCTCACATATGGGTTATCCGGCTCTCGGTAGTCCTCAGTCGGCCCGCATACCAAAGTCCTTGGTATACGACGTCAGCTGCCTCTGGTTGTAAAACTGATGTCTGCACATCAAGTATAAATGGAGGCAGCCGATGCCATTTCTTCAGTTTTTCTTTCCTTAACTGTCAGGAGCCCCCAAAAGAAGGCTAATCCAGGAATGGTAGCACCCTGGACATGTCATACAAAAAGTAAAAATCCATAGTCTGTGCCTTAGAATAAAAGGAGGAATGGAGGGTGGGAATCCAGGACTGCAACAGTGAATACACTTGAACATCTACATTTATGGTAAGTGTACATAACTGTACTATGTTCTTCATGTTTCACTGTTACAGTCCTTACATATGGGTTGATTCCCAAAGCCCAGTAAGAAGACAAAGGGGGGGAGGAAGGATCACAGATTAAGGGTTGGTAAGGAGGCCCTTCAAAACCGCAGAGGCAAAACCAGCCCTGGATTTAGAAAACAAAGGTAGATTGTAATGCTTTGTGAAAGTATGGACAGAAGACCAAGTAGCTGCTTCTAGCATGTCATTAGTAGGCGCACCTCTCAGAAAGGCTGCAGAGGTAGAGGCTGCTCTAGTGAATACAAGAGCAATCCATTTGGAGATGGTTTGTTTTGAAACAGTTTTACCCTGAGCCCCAGGAGCAAAACTAACCAATAACTGTTGATTTTCGGAAGGGTTTAGTCCTGTCTAAGTAAAATCTCAGCTGTCTATGCACATCAAGAGAGTGCAGAATCCTTTCCCCTTTATTTTGGGGATTGTTGAAAAATGTAGGCAGGTGAACAGACTGGTTAAGTGTTAAACTGGAAACTACCTTAGGCATAAAGGAGGGATTGGTTATCAGAGAAACCCGATCTGAGTGAAAAATAATGAAAGGTTCTACTGCCATTAAGGCTTGCAGCTCAGATACTCTTCTAGCTGAAGTAATAGCTAAAAGGAAAGCAGTCTTCCAGGATAGAAACTGCAAATCTGCAGAGGCAGCTGGTTCAAAGGGAGGCAGAGTAAGTTTTTCCAGGACAAAATTAAGATCCCAAGCAGGAGTAAGAGCTCTCATGGGAGGTCTAAGATTACTAGGTACCCTCAGGAACTGTTTCATCAAGGGGTGAGAAAAAATGGGTTGCTCAAAAGAACAATGAGCTGAAATTGCTGAAATGTGAATTTTGATTGAAGAAAAAGAAAGTCCACCATTAAGCAATCCTACTAGGTAGTCAAGAAGGAGTGCAAGAGAAGGATGAGAAGAGTCTTCTCCTTCAGCTAGCATCCAAGAGCAAAATCTCTTCCATTTATCTGCATAGGATTTCCTGGCGCTAGGCCTCCTGGCCTCATGAAGAACTTCAACCACCTGGTGGGAAATATTTAAGGTATTAGCCAGGCAGTTAAATGCAGAGTTTGAAGATGTGGATGAAGGAACTTTCCCCCTCACTGAACCAACAGATCTGGTACCAGGGGAAGATGGCAAGGCTGAGCCTGGGAAAGGCTGCGAAGGAGGGGATACCAATGCTGCCTGGGCCAATCTGGAGCTATCAGAATTGCCTTTGGTTTTTCATCCCTTATCTTTAGTAGCACTCTGGGAAGAAGAGGCAGAGGAGGGAATGCATAAACTGAGAGATGTGTCCATGGGCAGGACAACTCATCCACCCTCCAAGCTTTGTTGTGAAACTCCCTGGTGCAGAAGGTTGGAAGGAGATGATGGGTGTGAGAGGAGAAAAGATCCACTTGTGGGGTGCCCCAATGATGAGTGATGCGATGGAAAATGTCCCTGTTCAGTTGCCACTCGTGAGGATCCAGAACATGTCTGCTCAAATGATCCGCCAAGGAGTTTAGCCCCTCCCCTGGAAGATAGTGGGCTATTAGATGTAAGCCCATGGATGCTTCTATGGACTATAGCCTCATGCTTTGTCTGCACAAAGGGTAAGAGTGAGTGCCCCCTTGCTTGTTGATGTACCACATGACTGTGGTATTGTCTGTCCTGGTTAGCAGAGTCCCAGGGTAGAGTAGGATCCTTGAAAGCCAGCAAGGCCTGCTGCACTGCCATCAATTCTTTTAAGTTTATGTGCAGATGAATTTGCTGGGTTCTCCAAGCCCCTGTATGCCCCTGCTCTCCAGATGAGCCCCCCATGCAACATCCAAGGCGTCTGTGGTGAGAGTCTGGCTGGCAGGCTGTGGATGGAAAGGCAGACCCTTGTTCTGAGAACAGGCTATCGCCTACCAGAGGAACTCCATTTGTAGACAGGGAATCAGTGGAAGAATCAAGTCTAAGTCCTCTGTGTGTTGACACCAAAGATTCTTGAGGTACCGCTGAAGTTTTCTCATATGCAGCCTTGCATATGGGATCATCAAAATACATGAAGCCATGAACCCCAGTGCTTGTAGGAATTGCCTTGCAGAGAGCTGGGTCATGCTTGCTAAGTTCATGAAGTAAGCAGAAAGATCTTCTTGCTTTTGTTGAGGGAGGAATACCATCTGGGTGACTGTATTCAGACTCTCTCCCAGGAAAACAATCTCCCTTTAAGGAACCAATTTTGACTTCTTTTCGTTGAGAGTGTAACCCAAAGAGGTGAGAATGTGCTTCAAGAAATCCAAATCCTTTTCTAATTGTTCTGGGGAGTTTGCTTGAATGAGACAGTCATCCAGGTAAGGAAAAATGTGAATGTTTCTCTGCCTGCAAAAAGCAATGGCTGGTGCCAGACACTTTGTAAAAACTCTGGGAGTAGTAGATAAGCCAAAGGGCAATGCAGAGAATTGGAAGTGTTGCTCCCCAGCCCTGAAGTGAAGGAACTGCCTGCAACTTTCCTTTATTGGGATGTGCAGATAAGCCTCCTTGAGATTCAAAGTTACCAGCCATGAATCCTTACCCAGCATTGGTAGTAATTGTTGAAGGCTGAGCATCTTGAATTTGGGAATCACCAGAAAAGTGTTTAGAATGGACAAATCCAGAATAGGATGCCAGGTGCCCCCTTTCTTGGGTATCAGAAAAGGCCTTGAATAAAAACCTAGGTCTGCCTGATTTGCAGGAACTGGCTCTATGGCTCCTATAGTCAGTAGAGAAGAAATTTGAGTTTCTACCTCTGCTTTGAGAGTTTTGGGTATGTCTGGGTACCCTTATAAAACAGGGAAGGTGTGAAAGTAAAATTTGTAACCTTGGTTTACTATACTGAGCACCCATTTGTCATCTGTGATGGTAGACCATACCTCTTCGAACCTGGCTAACCTTCCCCCAAAGGAAACCCAGGGTCCACAGAGGTAGGCACAAGAATGCCAGAGTCATTGAGAGTGCTTGCTTTGGGAAGCTGGCTTAGAACTGCCCAATTTAGCAGAAGAAGAATGCCATTGTTTAGCCCTTTGAGGGTTAGAATCCTGCCTCTGGAAGATCTGAAACTCCTAGGCCTAGAGCAACCCGGCTTGCCAGGATCAGGGAAAGACCAATTCTTGGAAGAATAATGCCTACTAAACCGAGGAGGCTGAACCTGAAGGAAATATTTTGCCGCTTGCATAGATTTTGCCTTATCCTCCAACTTTTTCAGTACCTCCTCAGCCTTATTACAAAAAGGATTGTCCTTGTGCAAAGGAACATCCAGCAATTTAGACTTAACTGGTTCAGAAAGAGGCTGCTCCCTGAGCCAAGCATGCCTTCCAATTATGGAACCAGTGTCTGCTGCTCTGCATGAAGCCCCCAAAGTGTCAAAACCACAATAAAGTGAATGCTTACTAACTAAATTGGCAGAATTCAGTAAGTCATGTAAATCTTTGTTTTTTGTCATGGAAGGAATATCTCTAAGTTTAGCCTTAATAGCCTCCAATGTATGCTGCTGATAGTTAAGCATGTGAAAAATACAATTTACGGATCTAATGGCAAGAGTTGCAGAAGTATATACTTTTTTACCCCACCTGTCCAAGGCCCTAGATTCCTTATCATAAGGCACAGGGTTTCTAGCAATAGTAGCCTTAACACCCTTGGGGCCTTGAGAAATAATTTCTGGATCAGCAGTAGGATTTCTAAAAAGGAATTGATGAGATTCAGGAATCCTGTAATATCTATCCAGTTTTCTGGGGGCAGGAGGAACAGAATTTGGAGTTAAATAATTTTCCATGAAAACATTACCCACAACTTCCAAAACTGGAGGTATAGCCAGAGGCTTATGCTGTGGCAAATCCAAAATTCCCTGATTCTTTTCTTAAGACTGTGTAAAATCCTGACATTCCCATTTAAAATGCTCCCTAAGAGTATTCAAAGGATCCCCAAGGGAAAAATCTTCTGGGGGGGAGGCAGAAGAGATAGAGTCCTCAGCATCAGAATCCTCAAAGCCAGAATAAAGTTGAAAATTTCCTTCTTCACCAGCAGACATACTGGAAATCTCAGAATCTGAGACAGACAAAACATCAGGAAATAATTCCCTAGCCCTCTTTGAAGGGGGAATGAGAGCCCCTAATCAGGGAAAGAAGATCATCAGCCATCTTTACCAACTGGGACTGAGGTACAGGAGGAGAGGCTGATGCCTGCTTGTGAGTAGGTTTGTGGCTGTAAGGTTTACTAGCAATCCAGAGGGACTTAGGAGGCCTAGCAACTGCAGAGGTCTGAGCTAAGGTAGTCAGTCTGGTTCTAGTCTCATGTTGAAAAGAAGAGGCGTCAGAAGCCGGTGCCTGCAAAGCGGCTCAGGACCCAAATGAGTCGGCAACAGGCGGAGGGTTTGAAGATGAAATAGCAGCCTGCGGCATGGAGGACTCCGTAAAGGTATCGGCAGAGGCTTGCGGCTGAAAATCTGCAGGCTGCAGGGGCTGTAAAAGCACCTCACTGACTACCGCTGTGCTGACGACCAATTTCACAGGTGTGTCATCAGTAGATTTAACCCTAGGCCTGTCGCGGTCCTTGTTTTTGCGTTTCATAGGAAGATACAAAGTAGGGAGACCAGAAGACACCATACCAATGAACTTAGGCCAGACTCCAAAATGCTTATCAAAATCTTAGCTCTACAGAGTATGGTACGTGGGTTAAAGGAAGCACAGAGATCGCAGTTAGGAACATCTTGCTCAAGGCCCAAACAAGTTATACAATAGGAATGGAAATCACGATATGGAATCTGTTTTCCACAGTCAAGACAGTTATTAACTTTATCTGACATTCGTTAAAGCAAGAAAAGATGATCCCCTACGGGGTACTTATCTGAAGGCGTCTTCAATTTGGTAGTCGGAAAGCGAAATGAAGGTAAATGGACGACCATCACTAGTGCAAATTGCATCTGCTTTGGGCTCCGTGGCAAGAAAGACTGAGGAAATGGTGTCAGCTGCCTCCATTTATACCTGACGTGCTGACATCAGTTTTACAACTGGCAGCAGCTGACGTCATATATCAAGGACTTTGGTATTCAGGCTGACTGAGGGCTACCGGGAGTTGGATAACCCATATGTGAGGACTGCAACAGTGAAACACGAAGAACATGTAAGCCAAGCATTTCAAATGTTCTTTGAAATTAAAATTATGTTTAGTATGTTCTTTGATCTCCAGAGCTCGGAGCCATTTGGTCTGGGCTATCACATTCTTTCTATTGTTTTAACTTAAGGAGTAATTACTAGTGTGTACATGTGAAATGTCTTTTATTGTTGTAGTCTCCTGAGCAGGTGTTAGATTGTTGAATAATGTAGCATGTTGGCCTGGAGAACTCCAGACTAAGTGTCAAAGAAATAATGTAATGGGAACTAAATGAGAATGATGTAATCTGGGAGGGCCCAGCAGAAATGTTCGAGTGATTTTAAAAACTATTGCTCAGAGAGAGACTGTAAGCATTTTTATCAGCACTGCCTTGCTCTAAGTAAGTAAGTTACTTTAGAAGTATGTTTTGTTTTAGAAATAGCTACGACTATAAAGATTAGACTAAGTGTTTTTCTGTTATGTCAGAACTGTACTACGGAATTATTTTAAATTTCTGTGTGATCTCTAAACTTTTGAATAGCACTGTGGTGTAGTAGTATTGTCTTGTGCTTTAATTATTTATTATTAAATATTTTAAAAACCTTTTACCTGTGGCTGGTTTGTGTAGAGACAAGTTAAGCTCTAGAGTACATTGCATATTTATATTGTACAAGGCCACTCTAATAAGCCTTGACTGATTAGTCACACTTACCAATTGGATAATATTGCACAGTAATAATTGGACACCCTTTAAGGGCATTTGGGTAGCTGATAATTATTAGCTGGTGGTGGCAGTAATTACTACAGTATAGTATGGGTAATGGGGCACAGCTGCAAAATCTGTGTCAGCCTTTCCCAGGAGTGTCTGTGAAGTTGTATAAATACTTATCTCAAAGTGTGTGTGTGTGTGTGTGTGTGTGTGTGTGTGTGTGTGTGTGTGTGTGTGTGTGTGTGTGTGTGTGTGTGTGTGTGTCAGCTACTTGGGCAGGGACACAAAGCACTGGTTGGACAGAGAGGATACTGGAGGTTAGCTTGCCAGCTAGGCTGAGATCTGGACCTTGTAGCTGTGCCAGTGGGGAGTCTTATTGGGGACCTGGGAAGCGAGGGAGCAACCAGCCTAGAATGATTGTGATCTCTGTGTGCACTTAAGGGAAATTGTACTTTACTGTGTGTATTTATCCTTTCCTCTTATATGAGACAACCTCTCTGGTGTTAGTGGTGAGGATTGAGGCTCCTTGATTGCTGGGCCAGGGCATGGCCATCACTCTTTTATAAAGCTGAATATAAATTATAATTAGAACTGCATTTTGCTTGTTTTTTTGTACTTGATTTTGACTGGCATTCTAGTAATGTATTTAAAAAGTAGTTTATTTTTTCATGCCTCACAACCTTTTTGTTTCCATCTAGATATTAAGTAAGCTGTCATAGCCAATGCATTGAAATATTTTTTCTTCTACACTTCTTTTTGTTTTGATTGGACTCTCATAATTATGGTTTGGCACCCAGGGCAGCGTATTTAAATAAAGTCCCAGTTTTTGTGGTTTTGAGCATAGCTCCACCCCTTTCTAGTTGGTCAGACCCCTTCCCATTGGCTCCACCCATTCAACTGTCTCCTGCAGCCTCCCTTTGATTTGAAGTCACTGGCTGCCACTGGTAATGCCCCTCCCTTAGCTTCATAGTGTTCCAGGATATCTGGCATCACCCCCTCCCTTTTCTTAGTCTAGTTAACACTTCCCATCTCACTCTGAGCCTGGCATAAAGCTTAAAATAAGTGTTTTAACCTCTTCCATCTGTTCTCACTGGGAGTATACCAAAATGCTTGCCCAAAATAAAAAATGGGAGTAACTATAACCATTTTTATGGCCAAGACCCACTGATCTATATCTACTTTGATTTTGTTCCCATTTCCTAATTAAGTTCTGCATGTTGTACCACATTGCTTCCCATGTTCCTTTAGGGGAATCCACTTTCCTGGCACTGATCCAAATACCTAAATATTTCATTTTATAATGGCCATAGAGTGTTGGAAACTTCTGGACTATCTGATGAGATGGACAATAGTTGACTGTGACAGTTTTTGTTTTCTGCTCATTAACCTTACATCTGGCTACCTTACCATAATATCTCAACTCCTAAAGCACTTTTATGCTCAACTTCTGAGAGACTTGCTTGGCTACAAACATCTGCATTAGAAGTTGAAGTTAAGTTAAACTTGCAGTAGTGTATTTTAGTCTTCTGTTAAGTACAAACTTGCAGGTTTAAAAGTACTGTATTTTCATTGTTTCTATTTCCTAATTGTGTGTTTCATTGAACAGTGTGCTGTGTGTGTGTCTGCTATAAGAGGGGATGGTGTTATCACTTCTTTGTTATCTGATAATAACCTAGACGGATTCCTCTGTACTTTAAGTGCTGGCCACAAGTTTGAGAAATCATTTTATGCTCAACTTCTGAGAGACTTGCTTGGCTACAAACATCTGCATTAAAAGCTGACGTTAAGTGAAACTTGCAGTAGTGTATTTTAGTCTTCTAAGTACAAACTTACAGTTTTAAAAGTACTGTATTTTCATTGTTTCTGTTTCCTAATTGTGTGTTTCTAAACACTGTGCTGTGTGTCTCTCTGCAGTTAGTTCCCCATCCTCCCTCCCTGTTCCTGTGTTGGTATTAGTGTTGCTGGCTCTGGAATTGCCCACCCCTCCAGTAAGTCTGTATTAGAACACTCCTCCTGGGTCCATCTCATTTGCTCACTTAACCAAGTACAGTGAGATCATATTCTGAGTCTAGTGTTCACTCTACTTAATACAGAGAGAAGATTTGAGAAGGCCAACCCACTTAGGTTCTTCCTTCCTCTCTCCTTGCCCTTAAAAAAATTTGCACTTTATTCATCTGCTTTTACTGTATTTGTGTTTCCTCCTACTTTATTTTTCCTTTCTTAAAAGTACTCAATTTTATTTATTCTGCTGCATTTATTACTGCTTGGTGGTAGCCTGATTAAATTGTAACTGTTATTCTAAGTCTTTAGGTTTAAGCACTTGGGCTTCATACATGCTGTTTTACATTATGAAGGTTTGTGGTCTGCACAGTTGTGGCAGGACAGGTAGCTTACATCCTTCTAAGCTGGAAATTGCTGATTGAAGGCCCAGTGTCTGCTATTCTAAAAGTGCATTATTTCTGGCTTAAGCACTTGGGCTTCAGGCCAGTTATTCTACATTAAGAGAGTTTGGTTTGTGGTCTGCACTCTTGTGGGAGGAGAGGCTGGATTCTGCCCTTCTGAGCTGGAAATTGCTGGTCATAGGCTTATTGTGCTTGCTTATTTGAACTGTTTTTTCCTGAAATTGGTGTGCCTTGTTGCTGTAGCATAGACCAGATTCAGGCCTGCTGAATCTAGCTTTGTTTGCATAACTTGAGCACTGATCCAGGCCATCTTTTTTTGGAGAAGGTTTCCCTGCATCCTAGTAGCAGGAGTGTGCAGTTAGAACTTGACTGATTGAAGACTGCTGGAATAGGGCTCAGTTTTGAGCTTTTTTTCTGGTTAATTTGGTAACTTGTTTAAATCAGTTTGTTCGTTTTCTATTGTTTTATATATATATATATTTATATATATATATATATATATATATATATATATATATATATATATATATATATATATATATATATATATATATATATATATATATATATATATATATATATATATATATATATATAAAGAAATTGCACTTTATTCATCTGCTTTTACTGTATTTGTGTTTCTTCCTACTTTATTACTAGAGGCATTGACTACAACTCTGATTTGCAATATATAACAATAAGTATCCTTTTCTGTGCATTTAAAGTGTTTTTTTGATTGTATCTGCTTTATTGTCTGGGGAAAAAAAAAATATATATATATATATATATATATATATATATATATATATATATATATACTTGTTTCCTGCCTTTCTAAGCTAGTATAGTCCAGTTTTCAGGTTAGTGCTGAATTCAGGGCTGTGTTACAAATCTCTGTGTTTGCCCATACCGTATTTGGATAGAAGGAAGCTTCTCTGTTCACCTGTGAGAGAGGGGAGCTTTGAGCAGTCTATCTGTCCCTGGAGGTGTGGTTTCAGCCCAGAAATGAGTAGTTTATTGGCCATTTTGGGCTAATTTCTATCTCTTTCATTTCCCTGCTATTGCCCAGTTTTGCGCACCGGGCAGTGCCGGTTAGCCAGGATAAAAGTATTCCCGGCTCCACAAAGTCTCCTCTTCAATTTTTCCCTTGGAGCTAGACAACATTCAACTTAAGCACTCAAGCCATTCATTTCTCAGCCCAGCACTTGTTCAAAACTTAAAGCAAGCACTTATAAACCTTAGCGCTAGACCCTCCTGTACTGTACAGAAGGACAAGGCTCTCTATTCGACCTTACTAGCCATCCAGTAAAACAGTTCACTGTACCTGTCCAGGCATGTCCAAAGGGCAGTTTCAGGTGTACTCTCCAGTCCAACTGGTGAATATGGGCATTTTGAGGCAATGTTACAACTGCCTCATGTACACAGACAACCCTCTCCTCCTACCACCAAACACTAATACATGTGAGAGATGTGATTATACAACCAAACTGGAGGTTAAGCTCTCTCTACCCAAGACTGGATCAGACAGTCAAGAGGAGAAGGGAAATACTTGCATCACACCACCAGTCTCACATAGACCCATTAAACCAGCACTGGCAAAAACACACATAAATACATGAAAACATACTTGGAGGTTCTAAATAAAAATCTGCAAAACCAACAGAGACCTCCAAAGCAAACATCCAAGCAACCTCCATCCCCCAACACAAACCATGAAACACATACTTCACAAAACCAGTGTGCCATGCAATCACAGCCCTTAAGGCAAAATAACATACCCAACATACTAGTAATAGGTAACTCTATAGTCAGGCACACTGACGTCCCATTCACTAGGATGAATAAGGAGAAGGTTACTGTTAGCTGCCTGCTGGGTGCCAGGATCCGCCATATAACACAAGCACTCAGGTCACTCCAGAACAAGTACAAATATGCCACTGTCATTGTCCATGTTGGTGTGAATGACCTGAGCCATACCTCCCTGGACTACATAAAAAGAGACATGGAAGAGCTCTCTGATCATGTAGCCCAGGCTAGTATGACCCTGACCCTGAGCAGCATCCTGTCCTCACCAAGAATGATACCACAGTGTAAAGAAAAAATTCTCGATTTCAACAATTGGCTAAGTTTCTGGTGTCATTCAAAGGGGATCCAGTGTCTGTCCACCTGGGATGGCATGCTTGAGAAGCCACACTGCTTTGCTAGAGATGGCTTGCACCTGTCACCCTTAGGCTTTCGAATACTGGCCAAGGCTCTTGCCACCCCCATAGTGCTTTTTTTAGGCAAGGCTCAAAAGACAAACCCACCACCGTAAACAGCACAAGTAACAAAAAACTGAGGGTAATGCTACTCAATGCCAGACGTCTAAACCTCAAAATGCACACACTCGAGGCACTCCTCAGTATGGAGAAAATCGATATATGTGCAGTAACAGAAACCTGGTTTAAGGCTCCAGAGAGCACTCCAGCACTACCAGGCTACAACTCATATGATACATTTCTGCCACAGAACCCAAACTGAAATACAAAAGGCGGGGGCATATCCATATTCATCAAGGATACCTACACCTCCAGGTTAGTGGCACAGCATAATGCTTCAGAGATCATCCACGTGCAACTAACAATGGGCAAAACTGCAATTCAAATTGTAGCTTGCTACAGATCACCCACCATGTCCCAGGACCCACATTCCCTGTTTCTGGAAACACTAGGAAACATGAAGGTCCTACCAAACACCCTAATATTGGGTGATTTAAATTACCCAAACATTAACTAGGAGAACTACTCAAGTACTAACTCCCTCGCCCAACATTTCCTAGAATTTATAAACTCAAACGCCCTGGTTCAACCGGTCAACACTCCCACCAGAGGTGACAACATATTGGACCTGGTCATCACCAGCATGGGCGACCAGTGTTCCACACCAGCGGTAAACCCCATTGCTGGTTAGATCTGACCATAAACAAAGCACTTTGGATATCCACCCTGGGACAAGGAAACCACCATGAAAAACATTTCAAAAGCAAACTTCACGTTACTTAAGACTGAGGTGGAAAGTTTCAAAGCCCCCATGCTGAAGGATAACATTGTCCAAGCTGTAAAAACCTTTACTAATGCATTCTACGAGCAACTACAAGAATGCATGGATTGTGCCATCCCAAGCAAAATGAAGACTCACTCCTCCAAGAAAAGGAAACCAGTCTGGTGGACTCCTGCCATAAACAAGCTATACAATAGAAGGAGGAAACCAATACAGAAAGGAGTAAAATCCCAAGAAGAGAAGACATCCCTGCTCAGTATCAGCAGGAAACTTCAATCCCTCATAAAATCATCCAAGGCGAGCTTTGAAAGAAAAATTGCCAAGGACTCCAAAGATAACCACAAGGCATTCTTTAGCTATGTCAAGAATCTAAGTGGCAATGCTCAGATCTGCTCGGAGTTAGTGCAGAATGGCATAAAATACACTGAACTCACCGATATCACCAACATCCTGGCAGACAGGTTCAGGGCAAACTTCACCCCCTCTCACCCCCAAAAGGGCCCATAACCATACCAGAAGAATATAGAGTCCCTGAAATCACAGACACTCAGGTAAAAACAGCCCTCTCCAAAGCCAAAAACACAGCATCAATGGGACCAGATGGTGTCCCAGGCTGCGTCCTACATGAGCTTAAAGACAAACTAACCCCTCACCTAAACACACTGTTCAAACTCAGCCTCCCCATAGGCTATGTACCCATAGAGTAGCACACAGCAACGGTTATTCCGCTCCACAAAGGTGAAGCCACAATAGACCCTGGGAACTATCGCCCTATAAGCCTGATTAGCTTGGTCTGCAAGGTTATGAAGTGCATCATCATGGAACTCATTAACGGAGACATTGGGAACTTCCAAACACTGGATACTACCCAGTTTGGCTTTGTTAAGGGCAGATCATGCCTCTGAAACCTGGTGGACTTCTTTGAGACAGTTACCAAGGCTATAGACCAGGGAAAGGTGGTACACACAGCCTACCTAGACCTCGCTAAGGTCTTCAACACCAATCCCCATTATGGTATTTTAGACAAGCTCACCAGCCTGAACATAAACCCCTACATCACAAGATGGGTTGCCAACTGGCTCACAGACAGAATCCACACGGTGAGAGTTGTGGGAGCTAGGTCCGACTCTAAACCAGTTACAAGTGGCGTTCCCCAGGGCTCAGTCCTAGGACCCGTCCTGTTCAGCATATACTTTTCAGAGGTACAGACAAGCACAGGAGGACTATGGCTGACCAAGTTCACAGACGACTGCAAACTAGGGGCTATAATTGACTCTCTGGCTGACACAGACATCCTCCAAAAGGGTCTCACTGAGACGGATACCTGGTGTCAAAATCATGGCCTCAAGCTAAATGCCAAAAAGTACATAGTCATCCCCTTTGGAAAAAAAAAAGTACTCACAAACTACCACATAGGTGGTAGTCCCCTAAATACGGAAGACATAATAAAGGATCTGGGGACCCAAGTAGATAGTAATCTCACCTTTGATAATCACATTGCCAAAGTGGTTAGAAAATCCTTCTACGTGGCACACCTAATCACAAAAGGGTTTGCATCCAGATCAAAAGAGGTCATTGTGCCCCTCTACTCATCAGACCCATCATAGAGTACAACGCCCCATTTGGGATGTACCTTACAAGACACCTGCAACAGCTGGAAAGACCACAGAAGTACCTCACCAAGAGGATCACTGGCCTTAAACAGATGCCCTATGCATCTCGACTGAAGAAACTCCAGCTGTACTCGGTTGCATACCGCCTACTCAGAATTGATCTCTGCCTGACATACAAGGCCATGTCCAGCCCAGAATTGATGGACATGCTCCACCTAAAGAAAACCTTATCCCCTCGAGCCACACACTCTAGGGATGTAAATCTCACCACAACAATAAATAGGACGTGCTGGAGGGATAGATTCCTGTCCCAGAGACTTCCCATTCTTTGGAACAAGATTTGAATCTACATTAGGCAGAGCTCCTCGCTAACACCCTTCAAAAGAAACCTTGATGAGTGGATGGGAAACAAAGTTTACCCCGGGGATCACTTCAGTGGCTCTGCTGGACAGAGGTACAGGGAACTAATCTAAGGGGGCGGCGAAAGCCAACACATTCTGGCTAGACTTATAAATGCCTTTGGGCAGATAGCCTAGTACCTACCTATGAAAAAAAGTGTCTCTACATCTTTATCTGGGTTAGTGAAGAGTGTCAGGATGTCATTAGTAAATATTGCTAGTTTATAATCCCTAGTCTTTCCCATCCAGCCTTGTATCTCTTAATTACTGATTTTCCACAAATAGTTTTGGGTATAGGGCAAAGACCAATGGGGATGGGGGGAGCCCTGCTTAGTGCCTAGGTATTGGACAAAGACCAGTGGGGATGGGATCAGCCCTGGTAAGTTCCTCACCCAAATGAATCCCCCTTGGTTATTTCCCCATTTATTTTCAGCTTAGCTCTTGTTCCACTATACATCTTAAGGAATAATAGAATTAAGTCCTGTGGAAAAGCCAAAACTTTTAAAGTTTTCCTCAGAAATTCCAAGTGGACTCTGACAAAGGCTTTCTCAGCATCTAAATTCATTATCTGAAGCATTTTTACAGGTTTCTTCTTTTTTATGCGTGTACTCCCTAGTATAATATCATCAAATGTCTGCCTCCCCTTTAGGGAGCCACACTTGTCCAAGTTAATTCTGCTTGGAAGGACAGCAGCTATTTGATTTGCTATAATTGATGTGAGGAGCTTATAATCATCATTAAGTACTGCAATGGGTCTATATGAGTCTGGGTTAGTCAGGTCCTTACCTTCTTTGGGCAATACAGAAATGACTACCTGTTTCTAGGATGGTGGGATTAATGTATCTTTAAATATTGCATCAAATAACTTATACCATGACTCAATGATTTCATGTTTCCCCAACCACCAGACTTCAATTGGTATTCCATCCCACCATGACAATCTGCCCAGATGTTTTCCTGTTCAGTCACTCTACTGTCTTCTATTTGGTTATGTGTCCCATTAACATATCCATTTCATAGCCTCTTCAGTTGTAATCCTGCTAAAGAATCTGTAGTGCCCTGGACCCAGTTTGGGTCCATATCCAGTGCTATGTATAATTCCTTTAAAAAAATTGAAAACTGTGCCCTGTTTGCCTGGGTCTCTTGTTAACTGTTGTGTGTGAGGAATCCCTTAGTTGCATTATATATCATTCTATTTATTTATTTTTTGCTGTCTTAGTTTATTAGCTAGTATTTCTGTAATTTGGGGGTAGCTGCAAAGTACCTTTGGTTTATTGCTGACTGTTTCCTCATAATCTCATCATTAATAGTGGTTTTCCAATTTTTTTCTAATTCCCTTAATTCATTAAGTTCGGTCTCTGAGGCCCCCTGTCCCTTGTCTCGCAGGTTCTTAAGTTTTTGAAGTTGATTTTTTGATGCTTGCCAGTTTATATCCATTCTTTATGTTCCTGCATTTCCATGAATATTTTATTAATTTCTTTTAACTCTTCCCAACCATCTATGATCCATTTATATTGTTATTAAATTCTTTCAAAGATCTGACCAATAGAGCACGAAGGCTTTGCTGTTCCTGCTTATATATCCATCACCCTTTACTGGCCCTGCAATGCCGAGTCGCAGTGCCAGTATTTCTTCTGTAGGAAGGCCTGTCCATTTACGCAGCAAATCCACTACAGATTGTCAGCCGTCTCTTCCCTTCAAGTCTTCAGGCATGTTAGAAAGCCATAGTTTTTTCTTTCTTCTCCTGTTCTCTGTTTCTTGCAACTTATTTTCTGTTTGTTGCCTCCAGTTTTCCTATTTTGTTTTGGGTTTCATTTTCAGCTGCTTTAAGGTAATCCAATATGTCTGATTGGGTATTCAATGCTACTTCCACATCACCTAACCTTTTATCCATCTTCTGAAAATATTCTAAAAAGGAATTGCCAATTCTCACCATTTCTGCATACAGTTTATCAGTCTTTTCACTCAAAAGTCTCACATCTTGAAATTTTTGTTTCTTGTTTTGAATCGGCCATGGAACCTTCACTTTGCTGAGCTACCCTTTTCCCCCTGGTTTCAGTCTTGCCCATTTTTTTAAGGGTGTTCTTCCTTTTTTAGGCTTTCAATCAGTGGTGTATTATATGCTGCCCTTAAGGTTTCCCAAGAGTTTTAAATGCATTAAACTGTCTAAAAATGCAACATTTTCAATCGGGCGAGGAGGGAAAGAACTCCACACAAGTCTGTTGCCTTTATACAAAGATAATACAATTGGACAGCCAGCTGGACATTGGAAATATTTGGATGTTGCAGTGATGCAGTGGTAGCATTGTCACCTCCCAGCAAGAGGTTCTCCGGTTTGATTCTCGGCTGGAGTGCCTTCTGTGTGGAGTCTGCATGCCCACCCTGTGTGTGTGTGGGTTTCCTCCTGGTACTCTGGTTTTCTCCCATGTTACAAAGACATGCATCTGGAGTGTTTCTCCCCAGGCTTCTGCTGAAAATTGACTTTGTCCCAAGTCAGACTTTCCCTGTAAATAAATAAAAAATACTATATTCCAATTAAGCCTTGGAAAAATAAAGAAAAAGATGATCAATTTTCCTGATGGTCTTGGCATGATGCAAATAAAATTGTAACTAATGAACATTTAACAAATGTGTGGTATATCCTCTGTTTGAAAAGTTAAAACAGAGTAATAAGGTCACACAGAAAAAACAAATGGTTAAAAAACACAAAAAGAAAAATCTAGCAAAGCTAGACTTTCCACTGTGTGATACCTTAAACCTCTTCCATCAGAAACAACATGGGATCTATGCAAATTGCCCTTTAAGGATATCAGGTGTTACACAGTCTCCTGTCATCCTTTTGGTTCCTGGAGAAGGTCCTGGGGGTGGGGGGTCCTGGGGCGGGGTTAGAAAATCAGGTATGCATGGCAGACAGGGTCTTGCCTCTTATTCACGTCTGGTCAGTGTTTGTTTAAGTTTAGGTCAAAAGAGGATGGCCTGTCAAAAGGGATATAAAAAAGGACATAATGAAGTTATCAACAAAACTGCAGAGATGCAGCCAGGATGTACTAATAGCAATGCCACTGCCTGCCACTCGAAGTGCCATCAGACACATTTGGTAACAGGAACATGGACCTTATAGCAATGCCAGTGCCTGCCACTCTAGAAGTGTCATCAGACACATTCGGTAACAGGAACATGGACCTTATAGCAATGCCAGTGCCTGCCACTCTAGAAGTGCCATCAGACACATTCGGTATTAGGCACATGGACATTATAGCAATGCCAGTGCCTGCCACTCTAGAAGTGCCATCAGACACATTTGGTAACAGGCACATGGACCTTATAGCAATGCCAGTGCCTGCCACTCTAGAAGTGCCATCAGACACATTTGGTAACAGGCACATGGACCTTATAGCAAAGCCAGTGCCTACCACTCTAGAAGTGCCATCAGACACATTTGGTAACAGGAACATGGACCTTATAGCAATGCCAGTGCCTGCCACTCTAGAAGTGCCATCAGACACATTTGGTAACAGGCACATGGACCTTATAGCAATGCCAGTGCCTGCCACTCAAGAAGTGCCATCAGACACATTCGGTAACAGGCACATGGACCTTATAGCAATGCCAGTGCCTGCCACTCGAAGTGCCATCAGACACATTCACTAACAGGAACATGGACCTTATAGCAATGCCACTGCCTGCCACTCTAGAAGTGCCATCAGACACATTTGCTAACAGGCACATGGACCTTATAGCAATGCCAGTGCCTGCCACTCGAAGTGCCATCAGACACATTCGCTAACAGTAACATGAATGCATCAAGTATGAACTGCAGGATAGCCAGGTGCTACTTCACTGTCTTATGGACTTCTGTAAGCAAGGTACCTGACAAGGACCCCTTCAGATTTAACACTGGAGCTGAGTGAGTAAGAGCACAGCTGGAGATAAAGCTGACCAAGCTATGTCCTCCTGATAAGGCCATACTGCAGGTTAATGGGTAACACTCTGCTCCTTAACCACTGGATCTGAAAGTTGGACCAGAGAAGGAGGACCTCTAAGAAGGGTTATTGAGGCAGGGCCCAGCACCTCCTTATCAGCTCTGAAAGAGTGACTAGATCCAACAACCTCAGAAACTTAACAGCCTGAGTCAAAGGCTCAGTTGATTTTTTTTCAGGCTTTACCCTTTTCTTTCTTTTTCTTTATACCTCTCATTCCCTTCTGTTTGTCTTTATCCTTAGAAGTCTCCGACTTATCCCCAGATTTGTTGCTAGAGGGGGAGCCAAAATACAGAAGGGGCTGATTCCCCACAGTGGCATGGAGAGGTCCCTTTAATACAAGTTTGTTGTGCTGGTCAGACAGGGCCCTAGGGCCCAAAGGAAGAGCAGGAGGAACTGTCTGTAATGAGATAGGCCACATCCAGGTGGTACACATACTGAGAGTGAGGACGCTGGAGGGATCCTGTGCCTGCATGTGGTGCACACACTGAGAGTGAGGATGCTGGAGGGATCCTGTGCCTCCATGTGGTACACACACTGAGAGTGAGGACACTGGAGGGATCCTGTGCCTGCATGTGGTGCACACACTGAGAGTGAGGATGCTGGAGGGATACTGTGCCTGCATGTGGTGCACACACTGAGAGTGAGGACGCTGGAGGGATGCTGTGCCTGCATATGGTGCACACACTGAGAGTGAGGATGCTGGAGGGATGCTGTGCCTGCATGTGGTGCACACACTGAGAGTGAGGACGCTGGAGGGATCCTATGCCTGCATGTGGTGCACACACTGAGAGTGAGGACGCTAGAGGGATGCTGTGCCTGCATGTGGTGCACGCACTGAGAGTGAGGACGCTGGAGGGATCCTGTGCCTGTATGTGGTGCACACACTGAGAGTGAGGACGCTGGAGGGATGCTGTGCCTGCATGTGGTGCACACACTGAGAGTGAGGACGCTGGAGGGATGCTGTGCCTGCATGTGGTGCACACACTGAGAGTGAGGACGCTGGAGGGATGCTGTGCCTGCATGTGGTGCACACACTGAGAGTGAGGACGCTGGAGGGATGCTGTGCCTGCATGTGGTGCACACACTGAGAGTGAGGACGCTGGAGGGATGCTGTGCCTGCATGTGGTGCACACACTGAGAGTGAGGACGCTGGAGGGATGCTGTGCCTGCATGTGGTGCACTTTTTATACCTCAAAGCCTTGTCAGTCATAATGCAGTACACAGAAAATTAGTACATCAAGTAAAGTGCACAAAAAAAAATGAGAAAAGCAAGAGCCACACCTTAACTACTAAGTGCAGTAACAAAGACCAAAAAGTCACCAAAACTGGAGAAAAAACAGGCACAATTTAATAAAACACCCTTTTGCTGTGATTTTTTTTTTTTGGTACTAAGTGCAGTAAACAAGAAAATGGACCATAATAGCTGCTAACAGACTATCTATACAAATAATCAGAAAGGTTCAAAAACATATTTAAAATGTAACTACTACGATCTAATTACAGCTTTTTTGACAGAGGCAAGGTTGGCAGGAAAAAAAATCCACAACACACAGAAGATATAGCACTGAAAAAAGAAGCAATATATACAAGATGTAATGCAGAAAACTGTCAATACCCAAAGGGAAGAAACAGGAGTATTGTCTCACAAATAGTTATAGACTATGTTAAACCCAGAGATCACATAAGAATCAAATGAGTAATAAATGAGATCTGAGGTTTTGTAAGGAAGAAAGGGAATTATGGGTAGAAGGGAGAAGTCTGAGCCCTGCATCCAAGTGTTTAAATGTTACCTGCTTCAGATCTGATCTAATCCAATATACCCAATTAGTTGATGGAGATGGAAGAGACAATATTTGATCGCTATTTTACCAAAAGTGCACAGGGACAGTAATAAGATGCAATGGTGATGGCTATCAAAGAACACAAGCATGAATGTCCCTGTACATGTACTGTGCAGTATTTAGGAATATGATGGAGAACATCACAGAGTACAGAGTGTATACTACATACTGGGAAACAGTCAGAAATAGATACATAGAAGGAGTGTTACATATACTCATAAATCCAGTGACACACCACCACACATCATACACCCACAATGGTGACTGTTACCTTTGTGGTGATTAAAGTAATACAACAGAAAATTACCAGACTGAACAATGAGTCCTGCTGCCCACTGAAGTTGTAGATGAGATTTTAACAACAAGCAGGTGGGAGGCATGCATAAACAAGATGAAGACAATTACATCTGGTATACATTTGACATAAACAGAAGCTTTATACTTACCATAATGCTGGATCTCTGATATCCCACCCAATCCTGCTCAACTACCAGGTGATCTGTCATCACAGGAGATCTGAGCTGGCAACTATTTCTGCTCTCTCCAGATCTCCAGCTCCTCCCTTCTCCTACATGCAGCCTCTCAATGGTACAGATCATGTTTGCCCTCTGAAGCATGATATGCCGAATACGGGAAGAGTGAAAGGACAAAAATCTGGAGACTAGGCTACAGACTTGGGTCTACCAGGCCTGTCTGGAAGCTGGGAAGTGACAATTTGGAGGGGGAAGGTAGACAGGCTGTCAAGGTAGATGGCATGAGATAATGAAGATCCAGCATTACGGTAAGAACACAACATTCAGGTATTACATTATCCCCTCCTATCCATCTCACCTGATTGATCAGAATCCCCAGCTACTTATATTCCTGGGAGACATCATGATAGGATACCCTTGAGAATGGAGAATCCAGAGGATGATCTGGGTCTTGATATCATATCAAGCTTGTAGTGTGTAATAAAAGGCATGCATTGCTGCCAATGCTGCTGCAGTACAAATATCAAATGAAGTTGTCAAAAGGGCCATGCAATTTGCTATGATCATTGTAGAATGTGCACTAGGTTTAGACAGTAGAGTTTTGCTGTTGATAGAATAAATGCATGTAATGCAGTCTGTCAGACAAATGCACATAATGACCTTGCAGACCTTGGAACACAGATTAGAGGAGGAAAAGGCAGCTGCAGAATCCTACACTAAGGCACTGTATGAGTACATCCACTCATGCATGAATCGTGGCATCCCAAATAGAACCAAGATGCTCTTCTCCAAAAAAAGAAAGCCAATCTGGTGGTCCCCTGCTATAAACAAACTATACAACAGAAGGAAGAAACTGTTGCAGAAAAGAGGAAAATCCCAGGATGCAAAAAACTCCCTCACCAGCCTCAGTAAGAAGCTGAGATCCCTCATAAAATCCTCAAAAGATAGTTACGAAAATAAAATTGCTAAAGATTCCAAAGACAACCACAAGGCATTCTATAGTTATGTCAAGAATCTATATGACAATGCACAGATCTGCTCTGAGCTACAACAGAATGGAATTAAATATACTGATCCCAAGGATATTGCCAATATCCTGGCAGATCGATTTAGTGCCAACTTCACCCCCCTCTCACCCCCTAAAGGGCCCATCTCAATACCAAAAGATTGCCAAATTCCGATAATCACGGCCACACAGGTAGAAACCGCACTCTCCAAAGCTAAGAATACAGCATCCATGGGACCAGATGACATCCCAGGCTGTGTACTACATGAACTACAAAATGAACTGGCACCTCACCTAAGTGTTATGTTTAATCATAGCCTCACCTCAGGCTTTGTGCCCACTGAGTGGCACACAGCTACAGTTATCCCGCTCCACAAGGGAGGATCCGCCTTGGATCCTGGGAACTACTGTTCCATCAGTCTGATAAGCCTGATCTGTAAGGGCATGGAACGCATTATCATGAAACATAAACAAAGACATTGGCAACCTTCAAACACTGGACCCCACCCAGATTGGGTTTGTGAAGGGTCGATCTTGTCTCCTGAATCTGACTGATTTCTTCGAATCAGTCTCCAGAGCTGTGGACGAGGATAAGGTGGTCCACACAGCCTATCTGGACCTCGCCAAGGCCTACAACACCATACCCCACTCTGGAATCATAGATAGACTTACTAAGCTGGGCATAAATCCCTACATCACTCGATGGGTTGCCAACTGGCTTACTGACAGAACCCAGACTGTAAAAGTAGCCGACTCCAAATCCATCTCCAGACAAGTGACAAGTGGAGTACCTCATGGTTCAGTCCTGGGACCACTCTTGTTTGGCATCTACTTCTCTGAAGTACAGGCCAACACTAAGGGACTCTGGCTAACAAAGTTTGCAGATGACTGCAAACTGGGAGCCATTATTGAATCCCCAAATGATGTGGATATTCTACAAAAAGGCCTTACAGAAACAGATGCCTGGTGCCAGGGCCATGGGCTCAAGCTTAATGCCAAGAAATGTATAATCTCCTTTGGAAAAACACATGTACCCATGAATTACCACATAGGTGGCAGGACGCTAAACATCAAAAGTGTAATGAGAGACTTAGGGACACAGGTGGACAGTGGTCTCACTTTCGATAACCACATCGCCACAACAGTCAGGAAATCCTTCTATGTGGCACACCACATCACTAAGGGCTTTTCATCCGGAAAACAGGAGATCATGGTCCCACTGTACTCATCCCTCATTAGACCCATTATAGAGTATAATGCCCCATTTGGTATGTACCTCACAAGACGTCTGCAACAGCTGGAAAGGCCACAGAAATGCCTCATTAAAAGAATCACAGGCCTAAAGCAGATGCCATATGCTGACTGTCTAAAAAAACTCCAACTATACTCTGTGGCATATCATCTACTCAGAGGTGATCTCTGCTTAACATACAAAGCCATGTCAAACCCTGAGCTGCTGGGCATGCTCCACTTAAAGAAATCCCAATCCCTCAGAGCCACACGCTCCAGGGATCTAAACCTTGTCATCACAATGAACAAAACATGCTGGAGGGATAGGTTCCTGACCCAGAGACTCCCCATACTCTGGAATAGACTGCCCATACATGTCAAGCAAAGTGCCTCATTGGCCCTCTTCAAAAGCAACCTTGATGATTGGATGGGAGATAGGAAATTCACCCCGGGATCATGTCAGTTGCCGTGCTAGACAGGGGCCCAGAGAAGTAAATATTGTGGGAAGAAATATCCAGGGAATTGTTATGGCTAGGTTTGCATAGCCCTAGGGCCGATAGCCTAGTACCACCCTATGAACCTATGAACAAAGTTGGTTGTCCTTGCTGAAGTCTTTAGTAGCAGGCCCACCATCGTTGCCAGGACATTGGTGTGAAGGTGGACTGCTTGTTGACAGCATTTCTCTCGGTCTAGTTTTCCCTTTTTGTGCTGCAGGCCCTGCAGAACTCCCTTCTCCAGGGTGTGATCTCAATTCACACTGACAACACTTTGGTAGTGTGATACATCAACAAGCAAAGAGGAACTAGTTCATATCGCAGAAATGAGCCATCCATAGTGGCTGGCTGATTAAAGGGGTAGAATGAAGGGTCATCCTAATGTCACAGCAGACATCTGTATTTACCAAAGTAGACTGACAAAAGACAAAGGATGATTGAGAAGGTATAAAAACTGAGATCACTGGATCCTGAAAGTCCACTGCAACACTTTCTTCATGTTAAAACTGGCATGAGGGAATAGACTGACTGTGTCCTGCCATAATACCTAAGAGTTTAAACAGAGCAGGAGGAGAAGTCATTTGATGGAGCTTTGAAATGAGGCTCTAGAAAGAGAGAGCGACCATTTAGAAGTTCTACAATTGTTACCCTCATGTCCAGACAGCACCCTGTAAATGAGACTTTCAGAAGGCTCCAGCTTGGCATTTGTGACATCTACAGAAGTGCCCAAAGACAGACAAAAACAATTTCTTGTTGAAATAAGGGACTCTCTTGTGGCGAAAAGAAGCCGATCACATAGTTATGAGAAAACATAGATCCCTTACAAGCTTGAGGTGAACTGTTGCTACTGGCATGCACTTAGTGAACAACTGGGGGGGTGCTGTGGTGAGACCATATGCCCACGTGAACAACTGGAGGGTGCTGTGGTGAGACCAAATGCCAAAGTTTGGAACTGGTAATGCTTGTCTCAAATCTGGAAGTGACGATATGTTCATGATAGCTTTGCAGTCCTGATGTGGAAGGTAATCTTCCTGAAGGTCTACTGAGAACACCCAATTTCCTTGTGAGCATTGCAGGTATGCCTGCGCTGCAAACATCCATAACTTCCTGTTTTTACATAATGGTTTAGGATGTTCAAATCAAAAATTGGCCTGAGGTCCTCTGAGTTCTTGTAAACTAAAAAGGATTTGGAATAGAAACCAGTCCCATTTGTTCTTGTGGGACCTCTTGGATGACTCCTTTTGTGAAACCGCTGGGACGTCTGTGCCACTACTCTTTTTCATGGGGTGACACATCTTGGACAGGCAGTGTGAAACATCTGGGGGTCTGTATAAAATAATTGGTGAGTCTCTGGAGATTGTTCTCTTCTCTCAGTTATTTCTATGTCAATGGCTGACTCTCCCAACTGCCTCCACAGTCAGGTAAGCCCTCAGGAGAATTGGGATGGTGTTTCATAGGAAGGACCCTTAAAAGTACAGTCATGTAAGTAAACTTACCATAACAGTAAATGCTCGAATGTTTCACTGCTGCAATAGCCTCAGCTATAGGAATGTATCCTACCAAGGGCTGGACTGGTTGTAAAGCTTCCAAAACTTTAGGGCACCTTCCACTTGCCACAACCACTCTACAGGTTGAGAAGAGCAGATCAAGTCTGTGGCGAGGGTGCCAAAACTTCACAGCTTTGTTGCCTCAGATGGAGGAGGCTATAGCCCTACCAGATAAGAACAGAAATAATAAAAACACACCCCCCTGCCATAAAAACAGCAAAAAGAGGGGGTGAAGGGAGAGTGTATCTTCTCCAACAGGGACCTATTTGAACATTTACTGTTATGGTAAGTGTGCTTACAGAACTGCACTATGTTTATCATGCGATCACTGCTGCAGCAACCTAAGCCATATAGGATGAGTACTAGAGCTTTGAAGAAAGGCAGGATGATGAAGGATCAGAGTCCAGGAGCCCATGGAGAACAGCCCTGGCAAAGCCTGTTTTGCACCAACAGAAGGAATGTAGTTTGTAGTGCTTCTGTACAGATGATCAAGTTGCTGCCTGTAGAATATTCCCAGAGTCCACCTCTTTCCGAAAAGCCACAAAAGTAGCCACAGCCCTGGTTGATTGGCCCCTGACTTTGCCTGGAAGTGCCCTGTTAAGGTGAGAATATCAAAAAGCAATAGCATGAGAGAGACATCTAGAAATCTGTTTTGACATCAGCTGTCCCTTCCTCTTACCTTCATAGTAAATAGAGTTGGTCAGAAGTCCTAAGGTTCACGTCCTCTTGATACAGTGTAACTAAGTCAGCTGTCCCTTCCTCTTACCTTCATAGTAAATAGAGTTGGTCAGAAGTCCTAAGGTTCATGTCCTCTTGATACAGTGTAACTAAGTCAGCTGTCCCTTCCTCTTACCTTCATAGTAAATAGAGTTGGTCAGAAGTCCTAAGGTTCACGTCCTCTTGATACAGTGTAACTAAGTCAGCTGTCCCTTCCTCTTACCTTCATAGAAAATAGAGTTGGTCAGAAGTCCTAAGGTTCATGTCCTCTTGATACAGTGTAACTAAGTCAGCTGTCCCTTCCTCTTACCTTCATAGTAAATAGAGTTGGTCAGAAGTCCTAAGGTTCACGTCCTCTTGATACAGTGTAACTAAGTCAGCTGTCCCTTCCTCTTACCTTCATAGAAAATAGAGTTGGTCAGAAGTCCTAAGGTTCACGTCCTCTTGATACAGTGTAACTAAGTCAGCTGTCCCTTCCTCTTACCTTCATAGTAAATAGAGTTGGTCAGAAGTCCTAAGGTTCACGTCCTCTTGATACAGTGTAACTAAGTCAGCTGTCCCTTCCTCTTACCTTCATAGTAAATAGAGTTGGTCAGAAGTCCTAAGGTTCATGTCCTCTTGATACAGTGTAACTAAGTCAGCTGTCCCTTCCTCTTACCTTCATAGTAAATAGAGTTGGTCAGAAGTCCTAAGGTTCACGTCCTCTTGATACAGTGTAACTAAGTCAGCTGTCCCTTCCTCTTACCTTCATAGAAAATAGAGTTGGTCAGAAGTCCTAAGGTTCACGTCCTCTTGATACAGTGTAACTAAGTCAGCTGTCCCTTCCTCTTACCTTCATAGTAAATAGAGTTGGTCAGAAGTCCTAAGGTTCATGTCCTCTTGATACAGTGTAACTAAGTCAGCTGTCCCTTCCTCTTACCTTCATAGTAAATAGAGTTGGTCAGAAGTCCTAAGGTTCACGTCCTCTTGATACAGTGTAACTAAGTCAGCTGTCCCTTCCTCTTACCTTCATAGTAAATAGAGTTGGTCAGAAGTCCTAAGGTTCATGTCCTCTTGATACAGTGTAACTAAGTCAGCTGTCCCTTCCTCTTACCTTCATAGAAAATAGAGTTGGTCAGAAGTCCTAAGGTTCACGTCCTCTTGATACAGTGTAACTAAGTCAGCTGTCCCTTCCTCTTACCTTCATAGTAAATAGAGTTGGTCAGAAGTCCTAAGGTTCACGTCCTCTTGATACAGTGTAACTAAGTCAATTGTCCCTTCCTCTTACCTTCATAGTAAATAGAGTTGGTCAGAAGTCCTAAGGTTCACGTCCTCTTGATACAGTGTAACTAAGTCAGCTGTCCCTTCCTCTTACCTTCATAGTAAATAGAGTTGGTCAGAAGTCCTAAGGTTCATGTCCTCTTGATACAGTGTAACTAAGTCAGCTGTCCCTTCCTCTTACCTTCATAGTAAATAGAGTTGGTCAGAAGTCCTAAGGTTCACGTCCTCTTGATACAGTGTAACTAAGTCAGCTGTCCCTTCCTCTTACCTTCATAGAAAATAGAGTTGGTCAGAAGTCCTAAGGTTCACGTCCTCTTGATACAGTGTAACTAAGTCAGCTGTCCCTTCCTCTTACCTTCATAGAAAATAGAGTTGGTCAGAAGTCCTAAGGTTCACGTCCTCTTGATACAGTGTAACTAAGTCAGCTGTCCCTTCCTCTTACCTTCATAGAAAATAGAGTTGGTCAGAAGTCCTAAGGTTCACGTCCTCTTGATACAGTGTAACTAAGTTACCTATGGATATCCAGAGTGTGTCATATTCTTTCTCCCTTATTTTTAGGTTTTGGTAAAGAAAAAAAAATGGAAATCTGAACTGCCTCAATGCAAGATGTGAAACAAACTTAAGCATGACGAAAGGGTTTGTTTTCAAACTACCCAATTTTTATGAAAAATGAGAAAAGCATGACTCACTATAAGAGGTTGTAACGTCCTCTTTTTACAGAAGTCAGAGTGATGAGTAACAGTTTTCCAGGATAAGAGATGCAAATCATCTCATGAGCAGGTTCAAAACCAAACCAAATGTTTAAAAATAGGATTCTACAGCATATGTTTTGTATAAGACATGGTGATATACATAATGCCTTAAGTAGACATGTAATAGATTTCCCTACACATGGATTTGTATTTAGAGTGATTGTGAATGTTTTCTTAACCAACAGTGGGGGCGATATTAAACATCTAACAGAGCTAGCTGAGTCCAAATGGATTATAGAGCTCATGGCCAATCATAAACCTGGCTTGAATGATGTTATACCAGTGAAACCTGCTCTTCAAAAAAGGCGGGTATTTTATTGAATTTTTAATGAATGTGATTGGTTGTTTGGTGTTTTAAAAGGGTGCAATTGCTTTTTTCTGGTATCTGATGAAGGGATATCTCCCGAAAGCGCTTATCCTGTGTTTTATGGAATAAAGGTTTTGAAGGAGAGCAGTGTCCAGCAGTGTTCTTTTCTTTTTATACATTGTCGTTGGGTCACGTTTGCTGGACTTTGGTACGGTGCAGAATTTTTATTTTAATTTTTATTTTGTGTTTTTTATTTTGTGTTTTAAGTTTTCAAATACAAAAGATCTTCTAAGTGGCTGGATATGTAGAACCCCTTTCAAAACTTGATTCACTTGAGGTCCGCTAGAAAGGGGGAGCTAAAGGTAAATGAGCAGAGATGGTAGAGCGGTGAATCTTAAAAGAATAAGGCAGGCCAGGGCATACTAACTCACACAAATACAGCAGAACCAAAGTAGTCAAAGTAATGACTGTGGCACATGGAATAAACTCCCTTAACATATAAGATCCATTCTCCACCTGAAACACTTCAAAAAGGAACTGCCCTGTCAGGACCCTACCTAACCTGCTACACTATTGTATGATCCCTCTTACTGCACAGACATCTCATGCCACCATATCTTAGTTTTTTTCTCTCTCTTCACACATAACTCTTACTAAAAGATTATTCAATATCTTGATCGCTACATGACGTGTATATATGTATTTCCAATATTGGTCTCTCCCCTGGCACTTTAAATTGGTTCCACAGTTATTTAAAATGAAAGACAACAGGCCACAAGATGGCAAAACTCTATCCCCACCTTTCACAACACCTCCACCAGTGTCCACAAAGGTTCCATACTCGGACCCATCCTCTTTAGTATTTTCATAAACAAATTCCAATCTTCACTACCACTAGGACCAGACATTCAATATGCAGATGATTCTACTGTCATCTGTTCTGCCAACTCTCCTTCCAACTTACCCTAACTCAAAATGCCTTCCCTGTCACTGAATCCTGGATGCACAATAACCATCTTGTCCTGAATCCTAAAAAAAAACTAAAATCATACTTTTTCCCCCTAAAAACACAACCCTCTTAAACAAGTCAGATTTCACCATATTTTCACTCAATAAATCTTTAATATAGGTTGTTAGTCTCACAAAGCTCCTTGAAGCGATTATAGATGAACACATGAATTTTGATATCCACATACAACACAACATCTTAAAACACATTCCAAGCTTGGTACCTTCTACAGACACAACCGTTTCCTAAACCTATCCACTAGACCAGGGGTGGGCAAACTTTTTGATTCGTGGGCCACATTGAGTTCTAACATTTGACAAAGGGGCCGGAACAGGAGCAGATAGATGGCATGCTTTGAAAACATCACCTCATTGGGGGAAAAATACACATCTTGGGATATGGAGAAAACATGTGCTTTAATTTCCAATGAAAATGAAGAAAAGCATTACAATAAAATCTCTGACTTCGAAATGAGTCTTTAAACACTGAAAATCAAATAAATGACCATTTTATTTTAAAGCACTGAAAGTTCTGTTATCCTTCAGGATATCACCATGACTCTCCTCCTGACTGTCTTTTTTTTCAAAAACGGTAGGAGATGCAGATGTACTTGTCCTGTTCCTTTTATTCAATTTGTTTCCCCGGTGCCAAAAGTCAACAACGACCAGTGCAAGGACGAAACAGTTGCAGCAAGTCAGTCTGTGAAGTGTTATATTTGATCTGCGTGCACTGTTTATTTTAACAACGTGCGTATCACGGAGACACACACATTTTAATGGGAGCAGTGTTGTTGGTCTCCTTTTTTAGCCAGCATCAAAGTCTGGAGTTAGTTTTGTTGTGGCGATTCTCAGGATGGATCTGAGGTGTAGGTCTGTTAACTTGGATCTGTGGCTGGCTTTGTTGATGTTCATGATGCTGAAGGTCTGTTCACACACAAAGGTAGAGCCGAACAAAGCCAACATCATCTGCGCTTTTCGCCTTAGATTTGGAAACGCAGCATCATTGAGTGAAGCATAGAAGTCATTTAGTTTCAGAGAGCTGAACTTCTCTTTTAAGGCAGGGTCGGACTGAAGGTCGATCAGTTCGAGCTGAAGCTCCTCTGGAGCTGTTTCGGGGTCTTGTGACAGAGGAAAGGCCACCAATTGAAGTGACTTGTCAATTTTGTCGAAATCCAAAAACTGACAGCAGAATTCTCCGTGCAGTGCATCCAGTGACTCACTGTATTTCTTTACTTTTGCTCCGGCCTCTTTCAGCGTGGCTAGTCTAGGAAAATGAGTGAATGACTTGTTCAAAATCTGCCTGGAGAATAAAGCCAGCTTGGATTTGAAGGCTTTCACGTTTGTGTACATGTAATGCACAAACTGCTCCTTCCCCTGCAGTTTCACGTTGAGCTCATTCAAGTGTGAAAATACGTCCGTAGCAAACGCAAAGTCACACATCCAGCTCTTGTTGCTCAGCTCAGGAAATTCATCAGTCTTCCCCTGCCACTCCAAAAACACGCCAATCTCCTCTTTGAGCTCCCACACTCGTTGAAACACTTTGCCCAAACTCAACCAGCGGACACGGGAGTGATAAAGCAGGTCCTGGTGATCCGCAACAGTTTCCTCCAGGAATGCAATGAACTGACGGTGCTGAAGTCCCCATGCGCGTATGAAGTTGACGAGTTTCACCACAGGATTCACAACATGATTCAGCTGTAACACCGATTTACATAGAGATTCCTGGTGGATGATGCAGTGGAGGAAAATGACATCCTGGTCAGGGTTTTCATCTTTTACTTTATTCTGGATTCTCCTCAGCAGGCCAACGTTTTTTCCCGTTAAATTCGGAGATCTATCTGTGGTGACATTAACAAGCTTACTCCAGGGAAGCTTCATGTTTTCGATGGCAGCAGACACCCATTCAAACAAGTCCTCTCCCCGTGTTTGTCCTTTCAGAGACTCCATTGTCAAAAACTTCTCCGTTATTTCAAAAGTTTCGTTGATTCCTCGGATAAAAATGAGGAGCTGAGCAGTGTCTTTGACATCGTTGCTTTCATCCAGTGCTAAAGAATAAAAAGTGAATGACTTCACCTTTTTGTTTAATCTGCTGGTGATATCTTCATCTATTAGTTCCACATGGCGAGTCACTGTCCGCCGTGATAAACTGATTTTCTCAAATTTGTCTTTGGTCTCCGGGCACAAAATACCTGCTGTCTCTACCATACATTCTTTTAACAACTCGCCCTCAGACAGTGGTTTGCTGGCCTTTGCTATTTTGAATGAAAGCATAAAACTGGCCTTGGTACTTGACTCTTGAATGGCAGTTTGACGGTGAAAAAAACTTTGCTGAGCCTTCAAATTAGCTGCCACCTTCTCAGCAGCAGCTTCCCGTTCTTTTGTTGAGAGCTTGCTAGCATAATTAGCGTGCTTTGTGGCAAAGTGACGGCTAATATTATACTCTTTAAAAACCGCCACAGTTTCTTGGCATATCAGGCAAACAGCAGAAGATCGGTGTTCAGTGAAAAATATTTAGTTGTCCACTCCTTATTGAACACTCAACATTCTCTGTCCACTTTCCTTTTCTTGGGTCCGCTCATCTTCATAGAGGGGCGGTGGGTCAAAGGGTAAAGTGCAAACGTGGAGTAATAGGCCTACGCTTCACCTCAACAAAGCCAATATCTAGAGTGCGCCATCTAGTGAGGAAACATCAGAATTGCAGGGGAAATAAAACATTAACAAGGTTAATTTATTAAATTTTTTCAAGTTTGGCGGGCCGAATCAAAATGTTTAACGGGCCGCATGTGGCCCCCGGGCCGTAGTTTTCCCATGCCTGCACTAGACATACCCTTGCCACAACATACCTACTATGCTCTCTCCTTTATGGCGCTCCCCCTTCTTACTAACATTCATACCTCTTCTAAAAACAAACTTGAAACTTGTTATAATAAAATCGCCAAATTTGCAACCATCTCCAAATATTCTACCCACCACTGCATTGCTCTCAAATCTCTGAAATGGCTAGAGCTTCCTAATGACCTTTCCTATCTACAACTAAATACTGCTTACAAAATCCTTGCCACATCCCAAGACTGTTCTGCTCTTAGTGCTACCTTTAACTACTACTTTCCCAACAGGCCCCCCCAGATCAAGAGACCAGCAACTATTACATATTCACAAACCAAACCTCCCTCACGGTCAGCTTCTCTATTCTTACTCAGTAGCTAAAATTTGGAATACTTTACCTCTTCCCATCAGATTGACTCAAAACTTTACTTATTCAAGTCTTCCCTTCATATCCACCTCTCGTCTAGCTGGATATACAATTGTACCAAGCCCCCCTAGACTTAACGAAATCCCCATTGTCTCCAGTCATCTCTATTACTGGTAAAATAGTAGCTCTATTTTTGGTAAGATAATCTCTCTGAAATGACAGCAGATACTTTTTTTACTTATGTATACCATTAATGTCAGCAACGTCTGCTTTTCTCTATACATTACTCTGAACTATTCTCACGTACATTTTGTACTTGTTTTCCATTTCATGTTAATTGTTCTTTGACGTTTTGTGTGTGAAGTTTTACCTCTGTAAGATTCTGTTTAATTTGTTTTGTAGAATTGAATATTGTATCACTGAACTGTAAAGCTTAAATGTAAAACTTTATGCCTTGGAGCTTTTCTCCCCAGGCCTCCACTGAAAATGGGCTCTCGTAGGCCCCTTGGACCTTCCTGGTACACAAAAAGCAAATACAAAAATATATAAAATAAAATGTATATCTTTTTTGCTCTACTTTAAATTCCTCTCTTTATATTTGAATTATATATTTTAAAACATCTATGTATTAGAAAAGTTGATTGCTGTATGATCTATATAAAAATGTTTATGCTGCTCTTTTCGAATGTATTGTAGCTTTTGCGTATTGTAATTTGCTTAGGTATTGTAATTGTTTCTGTACCGAAGCTTTTCTGTACTGAAGCTTTTCTCCTCAGGTCTACACTGAAAATGGGCTCCTGGCTCAGTTGGACCAACACGGTCAACAAATGTCAAATAAATAAATAATAGTCAGAGCCTTAAAAGGGTCCTGGTTCTCATCTTGGCACCAACTAGAAAATGTTTTCCACTCACCCAGATATAATTTGCTAGTAGCAGGTTTTTTTGTCTCTGTTAATATCTGCTCAACATCCTCAAAAAAACGTGCTTAAAAGATACTACAAATTCTATTATCTTGGCAGTCAGTTGAAGGTTGGGATGTTGTTTTGTGCAAGTCCATTATGTAAGGAAGCCTGTTGTAATTACTTGTGGTCATTATCGAAAGAAGGGAGAAAGTACAGTTGTGTAAGAACTCACTATAATGGTAGATGTCCTTCCATATCACTGTTGCAATATTCCTTACAACAGGGATCCACTGCCAAGGGTGGCCTGACATCTGGCCAGTACACCAAAGCCTTTAGGTTGCTTTAAGGTACACCATACGTCACACACATATGCTGCCCGCATACAGCGTAGAGCATAAAGGTGACATCTGGATGTACCATCCTCAGAACTGAGAGCCCCAGTAGAAACACCAGTCCAAGGAGTGGGGAGGTAACAAGTACATCCAGAAGAGAAAACAGCCAGGTGGGGGAGGAAGGGAGTGAATACTGCAACAGTGAAGAGAAGGCTATCTACCTTTCTGGTAAGTTACACACCTGTATTATGTATTTCCATTTCACTGTTGCAGTATTCTTTACAATAGGGAGTGCAAAACCGCAGAAAGAAGGGAGGGAGGAGGAAGGACCAGCAGAGCTCTCTAGGAACCGATGAAGAATGGCCCGAGCAAAGTCATCTCTAGCTCTGAATTTCATATCCAACTTTTAGTGCTTGCTAAATACATGCACAGAAGTCCAGGTAGTTGTCTGAAGAATAAAGTTAGCATCCAAACCCTTGAAAAAAGCACCAGAAGAAGCCACAGCCCTAGTATAATGAGCCTTAATGGAAGAAGAAAGGCTCTTGCCATGGAAGGAATAATAAAAAGAAATTGCTTTAGAAATCCAAGAAAACAGTTTGCTTGAAAACAGCCATTCCTGAGGATGAAGGATGAAAGGAAACAAGGAGCTGATCAGATTTACAAAACCTCTTAGTTTTATCTAAATAAAATCTGAGTTGTCTGTGCACATCCAACATGTGCAGCACCTTCTCACTGGCAGATTGTGGAGAAGAAAAAGAGTTGGTCTAATGAACAGACTGAGTAAGAGACAACGCATTCATCACCTTAGGCATACAATGATTGGTATGAAGGGACACACTGTCCTTATGAAACACCAAAAACGAGGACAAACCATAAGAGCTTGAAGCTCAGACACCCGTCTGGCAGAAGTAAGGCCCAACAAAAGAATAGTCTTCCAAGAACAGTGCTGTAAGGAAGCTGAGGCTGCAGGCTCAAAAGGACCCTGGGTTAATTTTTCCAAAACAAAATTAAGATCCCAGGGAGGAGGGACAGGCTTCTTGAGAGGTCTAATATGCAGGACACCTTTAAGAAGCTGTTTACCCTTAATCTAGACGGTAAAGGAGGTGATAAAAGCAGAGAACAGAAATAGCTGATATGTGGGCCTTAACAGAAAAATAAGCCAACCCAGCAGTGAGCAGTTCACATAGATAAGGTAGTACCACTGGAACACTGGTAGAGAGTGGATCCGGGTTATGAGAAGGACACCAAACAGTACAGGACTTTTGGAATGAGAGGAAGGTGAGGGAAGGCATAAAGAAACAACCCCTCCCAGGAAAAGGAGAGACCAGGGGACCTGGGACTCTGACAAAAAAGAGGAAGTTGTCTGTTCAGAGGGGAAGATCTGCTTGAGGACTACTCCATTGGTGGACATTGTCCAGAAACACATCCTTGTGAAGTAGCCACTCATGGGATTGTACTATGGACCAGTTCAGAGAGTCTGACACAATGTCCTGATCTGAGGGAAAGCAAACTGCAAACTGCCTGAAGCATCACATGATACTGGACAGCTAATTCCCACACTAGAAGTGCCAACCAGCATAGGTGATAAGACCTTGCCCCCCTTGCTTGTTGACATACATCACTGTGGTATTGTCTGTAAACACCATCAGAGGCCCTGGGGAGAAAAGAGGGTGAAATGCTAGGGCCAGCATAAGAGCTCTCATCTCTGCAATTCATGTGGGCTTTCCTTTGTTGAGGTGACAAACGACCCTGCACCTTTAGAGAGTTGAAAGATGCTCCCCATCCCATGTCTGAAGTGTCTGTGAACAGCTCCTGAGATGGAAAGCAGGACTGAAAAGGGAGCTCTGGATTAAGAGTCAACTGCTGAAGCCACCACTGAAATTCCAGCTTGAGGAATAAGAGGAACTACGAAGTCAAGGGGATGAAAATGCAGAAGCTAAACTGAATTTAGAAACCACTGAAGTTTTCTCATGAGAAGTTTGGCAAAAGGGAGCATAGGAATGATGGAGGCCATATAACAGAGCTCTCAAAAACTCCCTGGCTGTGATTGAGGCCAGAGGAAGAAGGGACCGAAAGAAGGAAATGAGGCAATACCTTGGGAGAATGTGGGGATGCCAGCATTGGAACCGTCTGGGTCCTGCACCCCAGAAATACATGATCCTGAGTATGAGTCAGAAAGTTGGAAATTTATAGTGAACCCCAGGCTTTGCAAGAGATTAAAGGCAAAGTGAAGATGCTGCAGTAGAACCTCTGGAGAAGATGCCTGAAAAAGGAAATAATCTAAGTAAGGAAAGGCCTGTAGTCTCCTTAGCCTGCAAAAAGCAATCACAGGAGCGAGGCATTCGGTGAATACCCTTGGGCAGTAGAAAGACCAAAGGGCAAAGCAGAGAACTGAAAATGCCAGGAAGTAACAGAGAAATGTAAAAACTTCCTGAAAAGGAGAGGAATAGAGATGTGAAGGTAAGCATCCTTGAGATCCAGAGACACTAGAAAAGCCTGAGGAAGCAGCATAGGAAACAAAGTATGAAGGGACAACATCCAAAAGGAAGGGGCCTTCAGAAAGGTGTTTAGGCAAGGGAGATACAGAATGAGCATCCAAGTGCCTTCTTTTCTGGGGGGCTTGGTTTTAACAGGCTGAGGAGTGGTGATTCATCGCTGTGACAAAGTAGAAATTCACTGAGTCTCCAAAAGCAGAAGTTATTTCTTACATTTATTTCATTGAATTGCACTTCATAACACTTATAGTTGTGTTATACAGCTAATCTACTACATTTGCACTGTTATAAAGCTTGTTTTACCGTTTCACTGCATTCTTGTACTTCTTTATACTGTTCTAACTGTATTCTCATTGATAGAAAGTGTTCATTACTATAACAGCATTTTTACTGAATTACTTAACTGTAAACTGCTTTTCATACTGCGAGTTGTATTTTCTGTTTGTGAGTGCTCTATCTGTGCTTTTTCTGTGCATTTTTTTGTGAGGTTTCTGTGTTCTAGTCAGGTAGCGCAGTCTGGATGAAGGTCTGCTGTTATCCAGGCCTGGTTGTTTTGCTTGTTGAGTTTCCTGTGTTTCTGGCAGCCATCCTATGCTGGTAAGGGCTTGTCTTCTCTGTTAGAGAGAATAACAGGGTTGCCTGACCTACTCTAGTACGAGTGATTGGTTGAAAGAGCAGGGGCTAGCAGGATTGGGTAGTAATTTGAGCTTCTAGATTCTTCCATCTTTTCCGGTATCTAAACCCTTTGTTTGTAGGGTGTTGTGCTTGTTTGCTCATTGTGCACTGCTGCGCTGTTTTAACCCATTGCAGGGTATCCCAATTGCATTGTTTCCCTTATCAGCACTCCTGTCTGACGCCCACCCTTGCGACTACTGCGATTTTATCCAGCCCTAATCACGCCTATAGGTACTCTATTCTGATAGTACCCACTCTACCATCCTTTACCTCTCTTCCACAGATTCTGACAATCACGGATAGACAATTTCCTGTAGGTTCTCCTGTTAGTTTTGTTGATATGGGCATTGTGAGACAGTGCAGCAACTACCTCATATACACAGACAACCCTCTTCTTCTACCACCTAGGAACACAATATTTGACAGATGCAATTACATTAAGAACCTAGAATCCTTGCTGTCTCAATCACAAGCCAGTACATCTGGCACTGAAAAGGTTGTCTTCACAAACACCATACCTCTAACACCACCCACACCTGTACAATACATTCCTACATATTTGGAGATTCTCAACAAAAACATACCTAAACAAAAGAGACCTCAGAGGCAAAAGCACACATGCACATCACAACCCACCGCACCAAGCACCACACATAGTACACATGCCTGTGTCTCACAGTCTCTATGGCCCAGCCACAAACCCAACATACTTGTCATAGGAGACTATTGTGAAACACACAGATGTGCCCCTCACCAGGCTAGACAAGGGGAAAGTCACGCTAAGTTGCTTGTCAGGTGCTAGAATCTGCCATATCACTCCTGCACTCAAGTGATTCTATCATAGTCCATGTTGGTGTGAATGACTTGAGACGTACCTCTCTGGACTATATGAAGAGAGACATGAACTCACTGAATGTGTCCCAGGCAGGTATGGCCCTAGCCTTAAGCAGCATACTACTGTCACCCAGAATGATGCCTCAGTACAAACAGAAAATGATTGACTTTAACAATTGGCTCAGTTTCTGGTGTCATTCCAAGGGGATCCAGTTCTTGACAGTCTTGAAGGACGTTTGACAGACCATGATGCTTTGCCAGAGGACCTTCATCTGTCTTCCCTGGGCTTCAGGCTTCTGGCAAAGGGTCTTGCCTCCCCCATAGTACCTTTTTAGGCAAAGTCATGAGGACAAAATTGGCAACGTGAAAAATTCTTCTAAACAAACTTTAAAGGTCATGCTGCTAAACGCTAGGAGTCTTAACATGACGATGCACTCATTGCAAAGTATTCCTCGCCCTGGAGGATGCTGACATTTGCACAGTCACTGATACCTCCAAGGCAGAAACACACTCAACCACCACAATACACTAATCACGAGACACATAACTCTCCTAAACAGTGTGCCACTCAACCAAAGCCCCTAAAGCAAAATAGCATGCCCAGCACACTAGTCATAGGTGACTCGATAGTGAGGCACACTGATGTCTCGCTCAATAGGTTGAATAAGGAGAAAGTAACAGTCAGCTGCCTGTCAGGTGCTAAGGTCCACCACATAATGCACGCACTCAGGTCCCTCAACAACAGGTACAAATATGACTGTCATTGTGCATGTGGGAGTGAATGACCTGAAATGTACCACCCTCGACTACACGAAAAGAGACATGGAGGAGCTCTCGGATTATGTAGCCCAGCCGGGTATGACCCTTGCCCTAAGCAGCATCCTACCATTACCCAGAATGATACCACAGTACAAGCAGAAAATGATCAATTTCAGTAATTGGCTAAGTTTCTGGTGTCATTCTAAGGGGATCCAGTATCTGTCTGCCTGAGATGACATGATTGACAAACCTTGATGCTTTGCCAAAGAGGGCCTGCATCTGTCACCCCGGGCTTCTGGATACTGGCCAAGGCTCTTACCACTCCTATAGTGCCTTTTTTAGGCAGCGTTCCAAAGACCAAATTACCACCATAACAGCTACAAACAAATGCAATATGAGGGTCATGCTGCTCAATGCTAGAAGTCTAAATCTCAAAATACACTCCCTCAAAGCACTCCTTAAAATGGAGAACATCGATATTTGTGCTGTAACAGAGACCTGGTTCAAGGCAGTAGAAAGCACCCCCTGCACTACCAAGGCAATAACTCATTCCACACCTTTTGGCCCCAGAACTTGGACTGAAGCTCCAAAGGCAGTGGTGTTTCCATATTCATAAAGGATGTGCAAACCTCCAGACTAGTAGCTCAACATAATGCATCAGGGATACTTCAGGTGCAGCTAACACTGGGTAAGACAGCGATTCAGATCATAGCCTGTTATAGGTCCCCAACCATGTTCCAAGACTTAGGTTCATAGGTTCATAGATCAGTACTAGGCTAACTGCTCTTGCGAGCCATTTTAAGCCTAGACAATTATCCCTTGGGAGACTCGAACCCTGCACCTTGTGTTTGTAAAGCAAACACCTTAACCATTAGGCCACCCTCCCACTTGCACTCCTAAGCACCCTGGTGAATATTAGGGTCCAACCTAACACTCTCATACTGGGTGACTTCAACTACCCCTCCATTAACTGAGAAAACTATACATGTACCAATACACTTGCCCAACGTTTCCTGGAATTCATTAATTCCAATGCCCTGAACCAGCTCATTCTTACCCTCAGTAGAGGTAGCAACATCCTTGACCTGTTCGTTACTAACATGGGCGACCATTGCTCTACACCAATAGTCAACTCATCCCTGGTTAGAGCAGACCACAAACTAATCACCTTGGAAATCCACATCCCTCCCACTCCCACCCCATCCCACACAAAGGTAACCACCATGAAAATCTTCTCCAAAGCTAACTTTGGGCTCTTAAAAACAGAGGTAGCTAACTTCATGGCACCCATGCAAATGGAGAATAGTTGCATGACCACCGAATCATACACCAATGCACTGTACGAACACGTACATAAATGCATGGATCTCACATACCCAATAGAAACAAGACTCTCTCCTCCAAAAAAAGGAAGCCAATCTGGTGATCCCCTGCCATAAACAAACTCTACAACTGAAGGAGGAAACTGATGCAGAATAAAGTGAAGTCCCAAGACTGAAAAAACTCCCTTATCAGCCTCAGCAAAAAGTTGGGATCCCTCATCAAATCTTCTAAAGCTAGCTATGAAAACAGAATTGCAGCAGATAGTAAAGACAACCACAAGGCCTTCTATAGTTATGTAAAGAATTTCCACGGCAATACCCAGATTTGCTCTGAGCTACTGCACAATAGTACCTCCAATACTGAGCCAACAGATATTGCCAATATACTGGTTGACACATTCAGTGCCAACTTTACCCCTCCCCCCAAAGGACCAATCACAATACCAGTAGATTTGCAGGCACACAGTATTACTGCTGCACAGGTTAAAACAGCACTGCCCAAGGCCAAGAATACAGCTTCTATGGGACCTGACAATATCCCTGTGTTCTACATGAAATACAGAGTGAACTGGCATCTCACCTGTGTGCCCTGTTCAATCACAGCCTCACCTCAGGCTTTGTCCCTACCAAATGGTGCACTGCTATAGTCATCGCTCTCCACAAAGGAGGAGCGACTACAGACCCTGGGAACTATCGCCCCATTAACCTGACAAGTTTGAGATGCAAAGCTATGGAACACATCATCATGGACCTAATAAATAAACAAGGATATATGGAATCTCCAAACTCTGGATCCCACACAGTTTGGTTTTGTGAAGGGTAGATCATGCCAGCTCAACTTGGTCGACTTCTTTGTCAGTCACCAGAATTGTGGATGAAGGCAAGGTGGTTCATACAGCCTACCTTGACCTGGCCAAGGCCTTTGATACAATTCCACACTCAGGAATCATAGAAAAACTCAATAAGCTAGGCATCAACCCCTATATCACTAGGTGGGTTGCAAACTGGCTCACAGATAGAACCCACAGTGTGAAAGCTGACTCCAAGTCAGACTGCTGACCAGTCACGAGTGGAGTCCCACAGGGATCATTCCTGGGTCCTCCCCTGTTTGGTATTTATTTCTCAGAAGTCCAGGCCAACACGAAGGGACTCCGGCTGACAAAGTTCGCAGATGATTGCAAGTTGGGAGCCATTATTAACTTCCCAAGTGATGTTGACATCCTACAGAAAAGGCCTCACTGAGACCAACGATTGGTGTCAGAACCATGGCCTTAAGCTTAATGCCAGTATCATCATCCCTGTGACACCCATGCACTGGCCCAGCAATCAAGGAGCCTCAATCCTCATTACTAACACCAGTGAGGGGCTTTTATATAGGGAAAGGTAATGAATATACACACAGTAAAGTACAATTTCCCTTAAGAGCACACAGAGATCACAGTCAGTCTGGGGTTGGTTTCTCCCTTTTTCTCCAGGTCCCCAATAAGACTCCTCACTGGCACAGCTATAGGGTCCAGATCTCAGCCTAGTGGGCAAGCTAAAACCTCCAGCACCCTCTCTGTCCAACCAGTGCTTCGTATCTCTGGCCAAGTAGCTGACACACACACACACACACACACACACACATACACACACACACACACACACACACACACACACACACACACACACACACACACACACACACACACACACACACACACACACACAAGAGTTACATACAACCACACAGACATTCCTGGGGAAGGCTGGCACAGGTTCTCCAGTTGTGCCCCTTTTACCCAGACTATACTGTAGAAATCACTGCCACCACCCAGCTAATAATTATCAGCTACTCAAAGACCCTTATGAAAAGGATGTCCAATTATTACTGTGCAATATTATTATCCAAATGAAGTGCGAACGAACAGTCAGGACTTATCTGGAGTGACTTGATACAATATCACTGTATACATGCAATGTACTCTTAGAGCTTAAATTATCTCTACACAAAGCAGGCACAGCTGAAAGTTTTAAACTTATTTTCAATAAATAATAAAAACACAAGACAATACTTCTTACTACACAGTGCCAGTCAAGAGTTCAGAGATCACAGAGAAATACTTAAAAAAATAATACCGTAGAAAAGTTATGACATCACAGAAAAACACTTAGTCGTCTTCTTTCAGCTTTTCCCAGTTAGGGGTCGTCTTAGCTTCCTAATTCCTAGCCATTTCCAAGAGAAAACACAGTTCTAAAATCCTACTTACATCTAAATACAGGCAGTGCTGGTGACATTGGATGTTCTCAAGACAAATGCTCTGGTTCTCATTCTTTCTCTCCTTAAATTGATAATACAGCACCACTGATTCATTTCAGATTACATCATTTCTTTCTAGTTCCCAAACTAAGAAAACTCAGAGGTTAATATAGCCCCTTTGATCTTGCAGCTGGTCAGGAACCAGAGCAATAAAATAAATTATACATGCAAATTCTAGCCATTAACTCAGGCCTAAAAAAATAGGAAGAATTCCTTCATCCAGACATATCAGCTCCGGGTTTTGACATCAAAGAATTGACTTGTCAGCTTTGTTACAGCAGAGTGCACTGTTACATTTTTGCAGTTGTACATTTAACACCATTTTTTTCCATTTAAGAGAACAAGCCTGTGGCTTACATTAATATTTACAAATGACAGAATTAACTACACAATTCTATCTGGCTAGGCTGGCAGCCTTTACCTATTTTCACAGATGTCCCCCCTTGGAGAACTCAAGCTAGTTTTTCAAGTGACCCTTGAGAAACGTTGCTTGAGAGGGTAAGGTCTATCTGAGTATACCTTAACCCATTTTGTCTTGAGAGCCCATCTGCGTTGGCATTGTTAATCCAACTGTGGTGCTGCACTAACATATATGCTTTTAACCTTAGGCTCCATCTTAGCAACTTGGCATTTTGCTGTCTGGCTTGATGTAGCCATGTTAAGGGATTGTGGTCTGTAACTACACTGAACTTCCTTCCACACAGATAAGGCTGAAGTTTCTGCAGTGCTAACACCATGGTTAGACATTCCTTTTCTACAGCTGCATAGCATTCATCCATAGGTTGGAGCCTATGACTGAGATAAACCACTGGGTGCTCTTCTCCCTCTGAAGAAATCTGGCTAAGTATAGCCCCCCCCACACCCAATGGTTTGAAGCATCCATCTGCATAACAAAATATTTGTTGTAATCTGGACTGGCTAACACAGGGGGTCATCACAAAGCTTCCTTAAGCTCCTGGAATGCCTGCTCACATGCTGGGGTCCACACTATTTTATCAGGCATGTTCTTCCTTGTCGGGTCTGTGAGGGGAGCAGCTATGGCACTATAACTGGGGACAAACTTTCTGTAGTACCATGCTGTCCCTATGAATGCCTTCACCTGTTTTTTAGTAACAGGTGCAGGCCATGCCTGAATGGCTTCTACTTTGGCAGGTTCTGGCCTGGTCTTACCACTCCCCGCTCATGTCCCATATAGGAGACCTCTGCCATGCCCACCTGACATTTGCTGGGATTAATGGTCAACCCTGCCCTCTGTAGTGTGCCCAGCACCTCCCTGACATGCCGAAGGTGCTGTTGCCAGGAATGGCTGTAGATGGCAATATCATCTAGGTAAGCAAGGGCAAACCCTCCTGCTCCTGCTAGGATATGATCTGCCAGCCTCTGGAAAGTCACTGGGGCATTTTTCATCCCAAAGGGCAACTTTGTGAACTCATACAAGCCAAAATGAGTCACAAAGGCTGACCTCTCTCTAGTACTGGGAGTCAAGGGCACCTGGCAGTAACCCTTGGTAAGATCAATGGCTGTAAGATACATAGCCCAGCTGCTCTAGGCCCTCGTCTGTCCTAGGCATTGTGTAAGCATCTGACTGTGTGACTATTTAATTTCCTGTAGTCCACAGAATCTGGTGCTGCTATCCTTCTTTGGCACCAGCACCACTGGGGAGGCCCAGGGACTGCTGGACTCTTGAATTACTCCTAGTATCTCCTCCCTCAGAGTCGGTTTGATTCTCTCAGGCACCCTATAAGGAGCCTGCCTAATAGGCCTTTGGGGTCCGGTATCCACCTGGTGGTGCACCCTGGTTTCCCAGTGAACATGTCCCCAAACTCCTGTAACACTGCTCAGATTTCTCAAACCTGGGTATGAGACTGCTGCTGGGACATTGCCACCCCTTCCACTGGTGTCAGTCTGAGCCTCACTGAGATCAGTCACCAGATCTCCCTCAGACTCCTGAAATCCACTGCAAATGCTCAGCACAAGGGCCTCCCTATCATGGTAAGGTTTCATCATGTTAACATGGTACAATTTGTTCCCCTGCCTCCTACCTAGCAGTTCTACCATGTAGTTATCACTTACCTTTACCACCTTGTAGGGTCCCTCCCAAGCTGCTTGCAGCTTGTCTGACAGTAATGACCCCATCATCTGCTGCCCCACAGCATATTCCATAGCTCGAGCATTCCTGTCATACCACACCTTTTTCTGTTGTTGAGCTTCTGCCAGGTTTTCATGGGCCAAGCCCATGAGTTCCCTGAGCCTTGTCCTGAGGTTTAGGATGTATGCCACAACACACTCCTTGTGAGGCTCACACTCACCTTCCCCACTCATCTCAAATTAAATCTAGAGGTCCCCTCACCCTATGCCCATACAGCAACTCAAAGGGTGAAAACCCTGTGGATTCCTGTGGAACCTCTCTGTAAGCAAACAACTAATGGGGCAAATATTTGTCCCACTCCCTCTTAAACTGGTCTACAAATGCCTGTAGCATGGACTTGATTGTAGAGCTTAACCTCTCTATGAAACCATGAGCCTGGAGATAGTAGGGGGTGGTCTTCAGGTGCTTCACCCCACAGGACTTCACAGAAAAGCCACCAGGACTGACATGAAATTAGCACCTCTGTCAGTCAGTATTCCTTTTGGGAAACCTACCCTGCTGAAAATGTCTAGCAAAGTATTTGCCACCTTTTCTGCCTCAATGGAGGACAGAGCCACTACCTCAGGGCATTGTGTAGCATAATCCACTACCACCAGGATATACTTTTTCCCTGTGGAACTTGGGGTACTCAGAGGCCCCACAATATCCATAGCTACCCTCAGAAATGGCTCCTCAATCACAGGCAAAGGCATCAAAGGAGCTCTCACCTTGTCTCCTGCCTTGCCTACCTTTTCGTACTGCTCACAGGTCCTGCAGTACCTGTTACATCTCTAGAAATTCCACAATATAAGTTTTGCATATGTCTCTTTGTAAGTTATGCCCATATGACCTGCAAAGGGAATATCATGGACTATGGCTAGAAACTCCAAACGGCAGGCTTTAGGCACTACCAACTGCTGTACCTTCTCACCTTCTAGCCCTCCTTCAGGAGTCCATTGTCTATACAGTAACCCTTTGTCCCAATATACAGATTCCTCCTTCCCTTGAGAATCAGGTGCCTCACTGGCTACCCTGCCTCAGGCCTTGCAGTGTAGGGTCTGAGAGCTGAGCGTGTCTCAACTCTCTTTGTAACCCTTCCTAGCTCCCCTTCCATTGGAAGTCTGGCATCCCCTGACAGTGATGCTTTACTGTTAGCCTGGAAGCTACTACTACTCCTCACCTCTCTACCTTTGCAGTCCCTCTGTCCAAGGGAACATCAGTACCCACAAGTAGCTGTGGCTCACCTTCAGTTTTACTGCTACAGAATAGCTCCCTCCCTGGAGTAATCACCTCACCCGTCCTGGCTGCAAGTATGCAATCTGTCTGGGTCTCCCCAGGCTACCAGACCCACATGCTTGTCTCCTAGCCTGACTGTGTGTAACCGCATAAGCACATGGTACTGCCTCATCCAAATCCTTCGATATCAGGACATCTGCAGGATGGCAGTTCTGTACCCTTGTTGTCTCAAGACAACCTACTATTGGCATTTTGTCTTTCTCACTTAATGGCTCTCTCACCTTTTGTTCCCCACCTTGCCTCCGTGGACATCTGTGTGCCACATGGCCCGCCTGGTTACAGTCAAACCATTTAACCCTAGGTCCTGGATGTGAACCTGAACTAGTGGCTTCCCCTGCTACTGGCAGATTCTGTTGGGGCAGTCTGTGCTGCCTGCCATAGGTACCTTTAGACCCATGAGCAGTACTGGGGGTCCCTTTCTTGTGCAGGGATGCCCTGCTTGCTAGGTATAGTCCTCCCTTCTTCACAACTCATCTGAAGTAGCACGTTGTCAGCTAACTATATCCTCATGTCCTCAGGCAAAGTGCTAAGGGCTTGTTCCCTCACCTAAAGGTCTGCCAGCCTTTCAAAATGGTGACCTGACATCCACTCATCCACCTATGAAAATAAGTGCTCAGTTCAGCAACATATTCACACAGACTTTCATCTGCCTTGTGTCTTATGTTCACAAACTTTTTTCCTATACATTTCAGGTGTTAGCTTAAAACATTCTAACAAATGATTCTTAGCAGTATAATCAAAACATTTAATGTCAGACATTTTAGACAACACAGCTACAGCTTTACCATGGAGTAAGGGGGTCAGGAACCATATCCAGAGCCTTTGGGCAACATCATACTGTTTACATACCCTCTCAAACATATGAATGAAATTATCAAAATGACCCCCCCCCCTCTTTAAACTGCGGAAGAAATTTACTGACCTTTTGTGCTTCTGGGGTCCAGTTACTCCCTTCCCCATTACCTCCATGACTCTGGTGAAGAGTCAGCATCTCCTTCTTATGCTGCCTCTGCCTCTCCTTTTCCTCAGCTTCCAGGTGTAGCTTTTTCTCATTTTCCTCAGCCTGCAAACATCACAGTTTCTCATTGCCCTCTCTCTCTGTATGCCTCAGTCTCTCAGCTGCTTCTTTTTCCAAACACCTGGCCCCCATCACTCTTTAGACACCTCAGTCTCTCAGCTGCTTTTATTTCTACACACCTGGCCTCCAACTAAAGTCTCTTTAGCTCTAGATTATTTTTTAAGTCCTCTGCAGAAAGGTTGAGCTGTCCATTCACCGAGTGGGGTACATCTCAACTGCCAGTCTGATCATCCTCCTGGTTGCTGTTTGCTGATGCAGCTGTGACCAAGTTTGCAAACAGGTCTGCCTTAGTCAGGTTTCATGCACCAGTCCCATAGCCTGGCACATCTCAGCCAGCTGGGCTCCTTGTCAGCTTTCCATACTTCTTTGTTGACATGATGCCTGCTCTCCCTGACTAAGCTAACAAAATAAATAAAACAATTGTGATCTGAACTCTGAGTATTCACTGTGTGGCTGATTTAGAGTACAAAACACCTTCAGTGATCATTGTACACAAGCTGCAAGAATTCGCTCTACCCACACCATTGCAAGCCAATTAGTATTTGCCAACCAATTAATATGTGGTGTGGATATCCCACCATTGCCAAACAATATGTGACGCCTGTGCACTGGCCCTGCAATCAAAGAGCCTCAATCCTCACCAGTGAGTGGTGCTCATATAGGGAAAGGATAATAAATACACACAGTAAAGTTCAATTTCCCTTAAGAGCACACACAGATCACAGTCAGTCTGGGGCAGTTTTCTCCCTTTCTCTCCAGGTCCCCAATAAGACTCCCCACGATAGGATGGTGGTTTGTAGGATGACGTTGGTGATCAAGAAGAGGAGGAGGAGGAGTGTGAGGGCAGCACCAAGGATCAAATGGCGGAAATTGAAAAAGGGTAATTGTGAGGTGGAGTTCAGGGATGAGTTAAGACAGGCACTGGGTGGCAGTGAAGAGTTACCAAATAGCTGGGTAACTACAGCAGAGCTAGTAATGAGACGGCTAGAAAGGTGCTTGGTATCACATCGGGACAGAGGAAGGACAACAAGGAGACATGGTGGTGGAATGAGGAAGTACAGAAGAGTATACAGGCAAAGATGTTAGCAAAGAAGAATTGGGATTGTCAGAGAGATGAAGAAAGTAGACAGGAGTATAAGGAGATGGGGTGCATAGCAAAGAGAGGTGGCGAAGGCTAAGGATAAGGCGTATGAAGAGTTGTATGAAAGGTTGGACACTAAGGAGGGAGAAAAGGACCTGTACCGATTGGCTAGACAGAGGGACCGAGCTAGTAAAGATGTGCAGCAGGTAAGGGTGATAAAGGATAATGAGGGAAACATACTCACAAGTGAGGAGAGTGTGTTGAGATGGAAAAAGTACTTTGAGGGGTTGATGAATGAAGAGAATGAAAGGGAGAGAAGGTTGGATGATGTAGGGATAGTGAATCATGAAATACAATGGATTAGCAAGGAGGAAGTAAGGATAGCTATGAAGAGGATGAAGAATGGAAAGGCTGTTGGCCCAGATGACATACCTGTGGAAGCATGGAGGTGTTTAGGTGAAATGGCAGTGGAGTTTTTTACCAGATTGTTTAATGAAATCTTAGAAAGTGAGAAGATGCCTGAGGAATGGAGAAAAAGTGTTTTGCTACCGAATTTTAAGAATAAGGGTGATGTGAGCTGTAGTAACTACAGAGGGATTAAATTGATCAGTCACAGCATGAAGTTATGGGAAAAAGTAGTGGAAGCTAGGTTAAGAAGGGACGTGATGATTAGTGAACAGCAGTATGGTTTCATGCCGGGAAAGAGTACTACAGATGTGATATTTGCTCTGAGTGTGTTGATGGAGAAGTACAGAGAATGTCAGAAGGAGTTGCATTGTGTTTTTGTAGACTTAGAGAAAGCATATGACAGGGTGCCTAGAGAGGAGTTGTGGTATTGTATGAGGAAGTCAGGAGTGTCAGAAAAGTATGTGAGTGGTACAGGATATGTGCGAGGGTAGTGTGACAGCGGTGAGGTCTGTGGTGGGAGTGACGGATGCATTTAAGGTGGAGGTGGGGTTACATCAAGGATCAGCTCTGAGCCCTTTCTTATTTGCAGTGGTGATGAACAGGTTGTCAGACGAGATCAGACAGGAGTCCCCATGGACTATGATGTTTGCAGATGACATTGTGATCTGTAATGAGAGTAGGGAACAGGTGGAGGAGACCCTGGAGAGATGGAGATATGCTCTAGAGAGAAGAGGAATGAAGGTCAGCAGGACTAAGACAGAATATATGTGTGTGAATGAGAGGGAGGATAGAAGAATGGTGAGGATGCAAGGAGTAGAGGTGGCGAAGGTTGTTGTGTCTTTCGGCTTTTCCCGGTTATGGGTCGCCACAGCAGAACTCCGGTCCGCTAATGATTGGTAGTTGATTTTTATGTGCCGAGTTACCAGCCCTGATGCACAACCTTCACCGAAGGTACGCCCATTTATGCATGTCTCCACGCAGAAGACACTCTAGCTGAGAATCGAACCAGACAGCGTCTTACTGTGAGGCGACAACACTACCGCAGCACTACCTAAAGGTGGATGAGTTTAAATACTTGGGGTCAATAGTTCAGAGTAATGGTGAGTGTGGAAGAGAGGTGAAGAAGAGAGTACAGGCAGGATGGAGTGGGTGGAGAAGAGTGTCAGGAGTGATTTGTGACAGATGAGTACCTGTAAGAGTGAAAGGGAAGGTTTACAAGAGGGTAGTGAGGCCAGCTATGTTATATGGGTTGGAGACAGTGGCATTGACAAAAAGGCAGGAGTTTGAGCTGGATGTGGCAGAGTTAAAGATGTTAAGATTTGCACTGGGTGTGACGAGGGTCGACAGGATTAGGAATAAGTATATTAGAGGGTCAGTCCAGGTTGTAAGGTTTGGAGACAAAGCCAGAGAGGCAAAATTACATTGGTTTGGATGTGCTGAGGAGGGATGCGGAGTATATTGGGAAAAAGATGCTAAGGATGAAGCTACCAGGTAACAGGAAAAGAGGAAGGCCTAAGATAAGGTTTATGGATGTGGTGAGAGAGGACATGCAGGTGGTTGGTGTGACAGAGCAAGATGCAGAGGACAGGAAGAAAAGGAAACAGGTGATACGCTGTGGCGACCCCTAACAGGAACAGCCAAAAGAAGATGATGATGATGACTGGCACAGCTAGAGGGTCCAGATCTCAGCCTACTGGGCAAGCTAAAACCTCCAGCACCCTCTGTCCAACCAGCACTTTGTGTCCCTGCCCACATAGCTGACACACACACACACACGCACTGAGATGAGTTTATACAACCACACAGACACACTTGGGGAAGCTGACACAGTTTCTCAAGCTGTGCCCCTTTTAACCAGACTATATGGTAGAAATCACTGCCACCACCCAGCTATTTATCAGCTACTCAAAGGCTCTTATGAAAGGGTCTCCAATTGCAATGAGAAATGTTATCCAAATGGTAAATGCGAACAATCAAGACTTATCTGGAGTGACTTGGTACAGTATCACTATATACATACAATGTACTCTTAAAGCTTAAATTATCTCTACACAAAACAGCCACAGTTGAAAGGTTTAAAAATATTTAATAATGAATAATAAAAACACAAGACAATACTTCTTACTACACAGTGCCAGTCAAGAGTTCAGAGATCACAGAGAAAATACCATAGAAACGTTCTGACATCGCAGAAAACCAGAGTAATCTTCCCAATTCCTAGCTATTTCTAAGAGAAAACAGTTCTAAAATCCTGCTTACATCTAGATACTGGCAGTGCTGGTGATGTTGGATGTTCTCAAGACAAATGCTCTGATGTTCTCATTCTTTCTCTCCTTAAATTGATAACACAGCACCACTGATTCATTTCAGATTGCATCATTTATTTCTGGTTCCCAGGCTAACAAAACTCTTGTGGTTAGTAGCCCCTTTGATCTTGTAGCTGGTCTGGAAACAGAGGAATAAAAGAAATTATACATGCAAATTCTAGCCATTAACACTGGCCTCAAAACAATAGGTAGAATTCCTTCATCCAGATGAATCGGCTTCAAGTTTTGACATCAAAGAATTGACATCAGCGTTGTTACAGCAGAGTGCACTGTTGTTACATTTTAGCAGTTACACATTTAACACAATTTTTCCCATTTAAGAGAACAAGCCTGTGGCTTATATTAATATTTACAAATGACAGAATTATCTAAACAATTCTATCCAGCTAGGCTGGCACCCTTTACCTATCTTCACAATCCCCTTTGGGAAAAAAACCCAGTTCCCATGAATTACCACATCGATGGAAGACCACTAAACACAGGTGTTATAAGAGATCAGGGAACACAGGTTGACAGCAACCTCTCGTTTGTCCACCACATTGCCACAGTGGTCAGAAAGTCCTATGTGGCACATCTCATTACTAAGGGTTTTGCATCCAGGAAGAAAGAGATCATGGTCTCCCTCTACTCTTCCCTCATTAGGGCAGTCAGAGTACAATGCCCCATTCAGTGTGTACCTCACTAGACACTTTTAACAACTGGAGAGGCCACAAAAGTACAGACTCAGAGAATTCCAACTATTCTCAGTCTCATATCGTCTACTTAGAGGCGATCTCTACTTGACTTACAAAGTCATGACTGACCCAGCTCTGTTAGAAATGCTACATCTAAAGAAATCCTAATCCTACCACACCACACGCTCCAGAGACCTCAACCTCATTACCACAATAAACAGATCACGCTGGAGGGACAGGATCATAACCCAGAGACTGCCCATACTATGGAATAGACTTCCCATACATGTCAAACAGAGCACCTCACTGGCCCTCTTCAGAAATCTTGATGAGTGGATGGAAAATAGAAAATTCACCCCAGGGAATCACTCTAGTGGCTCTACTCAACAGAGGCACTGGGAACTAAAGTCAGGTGGCACGATGCCAGGGTAATCCTATGGGCTAGGCATGTAAAGGCTCCAGGGCCATTAGCCTAGTATACACCTATGAACCTAGTTCAAAGCTGTGGTCAGCACCCCTGCCTTACCAGGTTACTTGTCCTACCATACTTTCAGACCCCAAACTGAGAGCTACAAAGCCAAAGGAGGTGGAGTTTCAATATTTATCAAAGATATAAACACCTCCAGGCTGGTCAAACAGTATGATGTACAGGAGACACTCCATGTGCAGTTAACTGTTGACAAAACACCCATTTCACAGACCCCCAACAATGACTCAGGAGGCCCACTCCACCTATGTGGACTTACTTGAATTCATCAAGATTCAACCCTCTACCTTGATCTTAGGTGGATTTAACTACCCAGCCATATAGTGGAAGACCTATTCTAGCTCAAACACGAACACCCAAAGATTCCTTGACTTCATCAATGCCAATGCATTGGATCAGCTAGTCGACACCCCCACAAGAGGCGAAAATATCCTGGACCTGGTACTAACCAACATGAGTAGTAACTGTAGCACCCCTACAGGTGTCATCCTTCTTGGTAAGATCTGACCATAAAGCAATCACTTTCAAAGTCACCATCTCCCCTGACCCCCCCCCCTCCCCTGGCAGGGTCAAACAAAAAAAACTTTTCCGAATCTGACTACAACCTCCTGAAAGCAGGTATAAGCAGCTTCACAGCCACCATCCCTTCAGCTGAATCAAGCACTAATATCCAAGCCTACATCAAAAACTATATGAGCACCTACATAGCTGCATGGACTCAGCAGTACCTGACAGGACCAAATCATGTACCTCAAGGAAGAGTAAACATGTCTGGTGGACAGCAGCAATAAACAAACTCTATAATAAAAGGAGAAAATTGCTGTCTAGAACCAAGAAGAAGCAGGTGCCAAGTTGGACGCAACCTCTCCTTTGTCTGAACAAGCAAATAAGGTCACTGGTAAAATCATCTAAGGCTGAGTCCAAACTGGCCACATCCACTAAGTTTAATTACAAGGCCTTCTTCGCAAACATCCACAATCTCAAAGGTAACTCCCAAATCTGCTCTGAATTGGTGGTCAAGAATACCACACACAAATGCCATAGATATAGCTAACCAGCTGGCAGACAAGTTCAGTGAAGACTTCAACCCACCCCCCATCAGTAAACCAGGACATCAACAGCACCTGCCCCCCTCCCCTCATCACCAGGGAGTATGTGATTAATGCCCTCTCAAAGGCAAAAAAATACAGCCTCCATGGGACCCGACAACATCCCTGGCTGTGTCCTACATGAACTCAGGTAAGAGCTAGCACCACTAGGCACCCTATATAACCAAATACTGTGCACCGGGCTTCATCCCAGCAGAATGGAGGACAGCCACTGTCATCCCTCTGCACAAAGGTGGAGCGTCCACCGACCCAGGTAATTACAGGCCCATCAGCCTAACTAACCTGATCTGCAAGGCCATGGAATGCATTATCATGGACCTTATAAACAAGGACATTGGCAACCTCCAAACGCTTGATCCCACACAGTTTGGTGTTGTCAAAAGGAGATCATGCCTGTTAAACTTGGTCGCCTTCTTCAAAACAGTCAAAGCCATGGATGAGGGCAAGATAGTGCACACCACCTATGTTGACCTAGCCAAATCATTCAACACTATTCCCCATTCGGGCATAATAGATAAACTCTCCCAGCTAGGCATCAACCCATATGTTACCAGATGAATAAGCTAACTGACTCACTGATAGAACACACAGTCAAAATGGGGGAAGCCACCTCTAGTAGTAGACCTGTAACAAGCGGTGTACCCCAAGGACAAGTTTGCAGATGACTGCAAGCTGGGCACAGTCATAAATTCCCTAGTGATGTGAACATCCTCCAAGAGGGCCTAAACAAAACTAATGACTGATGCCAGAAGCATGGCCTCAAACTGAATGCCAAGAAATGCATCATTATCCCTTTTGGGGAAAATGGTGTCTCCACTAATTATCACATTAATAACATACTAAGCAATCAATCAGTCATGAGGGACTTGTGCACCCAGGTTAATAGCAACCCGACTTTTGACCACCATGTTGCCTTCGTTGTACAGAAGGCTTTCTACATGGCCCACCTCATAAGTAAGGATATTTAATTCAGGAACAAGGAGGTCATAACATCCCTGTACTCCTCCCTTAGACCCATTATCAAGTACAATGCCCCCTTCGGCATGTACTTTGCCAAGCACACGTAGCAGTTGGACAGACCACAGACGTTCCTGACCAGGAAAATCCAAGGTCTCAAACACCTATTATATACAGATAGCCTAAAAGCCCTGTCCCTCTAGTCTCAGATTGCTCAGAAGTGACCTGTGCCTGGCAATCAAGGACGTCTCAGATTCAGCCTTGATGGAGCTGCTGCATATCCGTAAGTCAAACTCCATTCGTGCAACCCATACGCAAGCTCTTAACCTGGTCTGTGACATTAAAAGAACTTGTTGGCGGGATAGATTTGTGTCACACTGACTCCCTCATCTGTGGAACAGACTTCCTCCCATGTCAAACAGAGTATCTCACTAGCCCTCTAAGAGGAACCTAGACGACTGGATAGGAAACAGAAAAGATACCCTTGGGATCCGACCAGTGTCCCTGCTGGCCACGGAAAACAGGTCCTGATTTTGTGGGAACATGGTGAAATTCTTGGCTAGGCTTATAAGGGCTTCCAGGTCAATAGCCTAGTATCATCCTATGAACAAAGAACATTCTGGAATAAAACCCCTTTCCAAAACTGGAGTTGCCTGAATAGTTCCCCAAGACAGAAGATCCTGAAGCACCCCTAGTAAAAATGCTAACTGTTCTGAGGGAGCTGAGGAATGCCCATGAAAGGAGAAGAGAACCCAAGAATCCCAAGTAATTTTTAAGCAAACTGGAAGGGACAGGAAAGGATAAAGAGAAATAGGAATGTGGCTGAGAAGTACAGGATAGGGAGACAGCACCTGCTTTGCCAGGAAAAGGAGATTTGTGTCACAAGAGTGTGGGTAACCTTAGCAGGAAGAGCCTTTCCCCCTTTTTACCACTGTGTAGAGTAGGAGACTGCCTAGGAACAAAGGCTGGTTTATTAGGGTAATTCCTTTGAAACAGGTACAGGACAAAAACACATTTCAATTTCTGTAAAGCCTTGCCCTTATCCTCAAGAGAATTAAACAAATTAGCAGCAGCTGCAGCAAATTTTGTTATCCAGAGGGGCATCCATCAACTTAGGCTTAATATTAACAGGCAAAGGTTGAAGCTGAAGCAGGAATATCTCCTGATAACAGGACCAAAAGCAGCAGCTCTGGAAAAAGCATCTGTTGCATAACTGCACTTAATAGAATGGCGAGCCACCTGAGAAGTCGTCCCTAACAAGGAGAGACCAGAATTCTTACCCTCAGAATCATGGTTAGAAATTACCTGACAGGTATGAGAAAGAAGAGCCAAAATATATCTTCACATATAGGTCTGATAATCGACAGCTCTAAAGGCAAGGGTAGCGACATATAACCATTAGCCAAAATATATCTTCACATAAAGGTCTGACAATCGACAGCTCTAAAAGCATGGGTAGCGACATATAACCATTAGCCAAAATATATCTTCACATAAAGGTCTGACAATCGACAGCTCTAAAAGCATGGGTAGCGACATATAACCATTAGCCAAAATATATCTTCACATAAAGGTCTGACAATCGACAGCTCTAAAAGCAAGGGTAGCCGACATATAACCATTAGCCAAAATATATCTTCACATAAAGGTCTGACAATCGACAGCTCTAAAAGCAAGGGTAGCCGACATATAACCATTAGCCAAAATATATCTTCACATATAGGTCTGACAATCAACAGCTCTAAAAGCATAGGTAGCGACATATAACCATTAGCCAAAATATATCTTCACATAAAGGTCTGACAATCGACAGCTCTAAAAGCATGGGTAGCGACATATAACCATTAGCCAAAATATATCTTCACATAAAGGTCTGACAATCAACAGCTCTAAAAGCATGGGTAGCGACATATAACCATTAGCCAAAATATATCTTCACATAAAGGTCTGACAATCGACAGCTCTAAAAGCATGGGTAGCGACATATAACCATTAGCCAAAATATATCTTCACATAAAGGTCTGACAATCGACAGCTCTAAAAGCATGGGTAGCGACATATAACCATTAGCCAAAATATATCTTCACATATAGGTCTGACAATCGACAGCTCTAAAAGCAAGGGTAGCGACATATAACCATTAGCCAAAATATATCTTCACATATAGGTCTGACAATTGACAGCTCTAAAAACATGGGTAGCGACATATAGCCATTCTTACCTAGCCTTTCCATAGTTCTGCTGTCTTTATCTGAAGAACGTAATGCCAAAGAATGCAGTAATTCTGATGGCTTGTCAGATGCCACAGCAACCACAGAGAGGTCAGAAGGACACAAGAGAAATTTGCAATCAAGCACACTGTAAAACCTATCAGGTTTTTTGGGGGTACGGGGATGGCAGTCTGGAGTCTTATATGTAGTAGAAAAGGCATCCAACAAAGCGGCCAAAACAGGAGAACAGCAGAAGATCTAGAAGAGTCCATTTGTTGAACCTTGTAATACCCTTTCTGAACCTCAGAAACCTTGACACAATCCCACTTAAAAATTCCATAATTCTGGAAATTGGTTTCCCAAAGGAATGTCAGGACTAGTGGACTCTTCCTCAGAACTTTAGTCTAACTGGAAAGGAATTTGGGAAGAAAAAGCAAGAGATTCCTCATCTGAACCCCCCCCCCCTCGAAGGAATCCTGTACCCTGGGTCTCTTGACAGAGGACCAAGGTGCAGCAGGAAAGTACAGTTGTGTACACTTACCATAAATTAAGATGTTGGAGTGTATTCACTGTTGCAGTCATTACATTTGGGTAATCTGCTGGCAGATTGCCCTCAGTCGGGCTGATTAACTAAGTCTTGGTTCCTGCGTCGGTTGCTGTCCCTTCTTCCATGTCAGGTCATCAGAGGTATAAAACATGCAGCCGATGCCATTACATCAGTTTTTCTTGCCCTAGACATCAGGTGCCCCCCTAATGGAGAGCAACTAAAACACAAAAACACAAATGTATACCTCCAAACAAAAATAAATACAAAAAAAAGGCTTTTAAGCATAGTAAAGGAAAGTAGAGGTATAGCCAGAAAAAAACTAGGGGGCTGGAGGAAGGGTAACCAGGACTGCAACAGTGAATACACTCGAACATCTACATTTATGGTAAGTGTACACAACTGTACTATGTTATTCGTGTTTCACTGCTGCAGTTATTACATTTGGGTAGATTCCCAAAGCTATGGCTGGGAGGAGTTTATACAGCATTAGAGGCAGCTATAAGGCCCTGCAAGACAGCAGTGGCAAACCCAGCTCTGGATTTAGAGAATATTGGTAAATGATAATGCTTGGTGAAAGTATGTACAGAACTCCAGGTAGCAGCTTCTAGGGTGTCCCTGGTAGGAACACCTCTGAGAAAGGCTGCAGAAGTAGATGCAGCCCTGGTGGAGTGAGAGCTGATCCCCTGGGGGATAGGTTTTCCATGGTGCTTATAGCAGAAATTAATGCAATGGCTTATCCATTTAGAAATGGCTTGTTTTGAAATAGCCTTCCCCTCTACCCCTGCAGCAAATGCTACCAGAAATTGTTCAGATTTTCTTCAAGATTTAGTCCTGTCCAAGTAGAATCTAAGTTGTCTGTGCACATCCAAGGAATGAGGAATCCATTCCCCTTTGTTCTGTGGATTGGGAAAGAAGGTTGGCAAATGAATGGACTGATTTAAGAGCCACACTGGAAACCACCTTGGGCATGAAGGATGGATTGCTCTTGAGAGATACCTGGTCCGCATGAAAGATGATGAAAGGCTCCACTGCCATAAGGGCCTGTAATTCAGATATCCTTCTAGCTGAAGTGATTGCTAAAAGGAAGGCTGTTTTCCAAGAAAGAAATTTTAAGTCTGCAGTAGCAGCTGGCTCGAAAGGAGGAAGAGTGAGTTTCTCCAGAACAATGTTAAGGTCCCAGGCAGGGGTAGGAACTCTCCTGGGTGGTCTCAAGTTTTTTTGCCCCTCTGAGATACTGCTTGAGCAGAGGATGAGAGAAGAGGGGTGGTTCTGTGTTAGTGAGCTGAAATAGCTGAGGCATGGATTTTAATGGGGGAAAAAGACAGGCCCTTGTGAAGCATCTCAGTTAAGTATTGCAAAATCTGAGGTAAATTGGGCACTGCTGTGCTCATCCCTAAAGACTGGTTCCAGGCACAGAATCTTTTCCATTTGTCAACATAAGATTTTCTAGTACTAGGTCTCCTTGTCTCCAAGATTACATCCATCACAGGTTTGCTGAGGGATGGTAAGGGTGAATCTAAGTGATTAGCCAGGCTGCAAAGTTCAATGTTGAAAGCTGAGGGTGCAGAATTTGGTTCTCCTGCTGAGACAGCAGGGAAGGGGTCTGAGGCAGGTGTTGTGGAGATATTTGTGACACACTGCACAAGAGGGGATACCAGTGTTGGTGCGGCCAATCTGGAGCAATCAAAATCATCCTTGGTTTGTCCCGTTTGACTTTTAGTAGAACTTTGGAGAGCAGAGGGGGAAAGGCGTAGACTGATAGGTTTTTCCAGCTGAAGGACAGAGCATCCACTTTCCAGGCTTGTTTGTGGGGAGTCCTTGTGCAAAACTTGTCCAACTGGTAGTTCTGGGGGAGGCAAACAGATCTGCCTGGGCTCCCCCATTCGCTTGTCAACATGCTGAAAATCTGTGGTTCCAGTTTCCACTCGTGTGGGTCCATGAGGTTTCTGCATAGTCCGCCTGCCAGTGTATTCAATTTTCCTGGCAGGAATTGAGCTTGTAGGTGCACTTGGTAGCTCAAGGCTGTGTTTCACAATGCCACGGCTAGTCTGCAGAGAGGGTAGGAATGTGTACCCCCCCTGCTTGTTTATGTACCACATAACCATGGTGTTGTCTGTCTTTACCATTAGTTGTCCTAGAAGAATGTAGTCCTTGAAGGCTGTCAGAACATTCTGTACAGCTAACATTTCCATTTGATTGATATGTAGGTGCATTTGATTTGGGTTCCATTTGCTCTGAATGCACTTCCCTGCCAGGTGAGCCCCCCCATGCATAGTCTGATGCATCTGTAGTTAAAGCTTGGATGGCAGGGGGTAGTGTGAATGGTAGTCCCTTGTTTTGGTGGCAGGCCTCTGCCCACCATAGGAACTCCAGGCGTAAGCAAGGTATGATAGGAATCATTGTTTCCAGGCTGTGACAATGTTGACTCCATAGACTTTTTAGATACCATTGTAGTTTCCTCATATGCAGTCTTGCATATGGAATTAGAAGAATGCAGGAGGCCATGCACCCCACAGCTTGCAGTATTTGTCTTGCAGACAGCAGGGTTTTTGTGGCCACTTGTGTGAAGTAGGTTACCAAATGAATTTGCTTCTCTGGCATGAGGAAAGTCATCTGGACAGCTGTATTCAAGCTTGCACCCAGGAATGTAATCTGTTGACAGGGTACCAGTTGTGATTTCTTTTCATTTATGGTGTACCCCAGACAAGGTAGAACCCTTTTTACAAATGCCAGATGATTTAAAAGTATGCCCTGGTTTTCTGCCTGAATTAGACAATCGTCCAGGTATGGATATATTTGAATATTTCTTTGCCTGCAAAAATACAATTACTGGAGCCAGGCACTTTGTAAATACCCTGGGCACAGTAGACAAGCCAAAGGGCAGTGCAGAGAACTGATAATGCAAGTAGCTTGCTTTGAAGTGTAGGTATCTTCTGCAAGATTCCCTGATTGGGATGTGCAGGTATGCTTCTTTCAAATCTAGAGTTGCCAACCAGGCATCTCTTCTAGCATAGGAAGTAACTGGTGAAGAGTCAGCATCTTGAATTTTAGAATCGCCAGAAAGGTGTTTAGAGTAGACAGGTCCAGGATTGGGCGCCATGATTTGTCTTTTCTGGGTACCAGAAAAAGCCTGGAATAGAAACCGTGTCCCTTTTCCTCTTCTGGTACCAGTTGAATAGCCCTCATGTTTAAGAGGGAAAGTACTTGTTTTTGAGCCTCTGCCCACTGATTTGGGGGCAGGTCTGGCCACCCGTTTGGTGTTGGCAACATGTGGAAATGAAATCTGTATCCCTGGGACACTATATTTAAAACCCATTTGTCCTGGGTTATGAGTTCCCAGTTTTTTGCATGAAGAGAAATCTTTCCTCCCAAAGGGGCGGTTAAAAGATAAGTGCTTGGAAATTTTAAAAGGAAGTCATTGAGACTGTTTACCATAGGGGGTGTCTTTGTTAATTCCCAATTTGGAAGTGGAGGCCCCCCACTGCTTAGTTCTGAGAGTCCCCTGGGACTGAAACCTGGGGTTTTTGCTGTGTCTGGGTTTGGCTTGAGAAGATCTGGAAGGGGCTGGAAAGGACCAGTTCTTAGTAGGCCAGTGCCTATTAAACCTTGGAGGTTGCACTTGTAAAAAATCTTTTAACAGATTTAGCTTTATCTTCCATCTTTTTAAGAACATCTTCAGCCTTATTGCCAAACAGGCAGTCCTAATTTAAAGGAGCATCCAACAATTTAGCTTTAACATGATCAGGGAAAGATTGCTCCTTAAGCCAAGCATACCTTCTAAGCACAGACCCAGTAACAGCAGCCCTGCAAGAGGCCTCTAAAGAATCAAAACCACATTGCAAAGCATGTTTTCCAACTTGTTCAGCAGAATGCATTAAATCCTGTAAATCTATTTTCCACACAGTCAGGAATGAGTCCAATAATATGCTGTTGATATTTTAACATAGGAAATTGGCAGATTAAAGCTCTGATTGCCAAGGTCACAGAAGTATAAACATTTTTGCCCATCTATCCTGCGCCCTGGAGTCTCTATCAGAAGAGGTAGGATTTTTAGCCTTAATGCCCTTGGGCCTTTGAGAAACAGTTTCTGGATCTGCAACAGGAATTTTGAAAATGAACTTGTGGGACTCAGGAACCCTGTAGTATCTGTCAGGTTTACTAGGAGCTGGAGGCAGGGAATCAGGGGCCAAAATGGATTCCGAAAACACATCAACAATGTCTAGTACAGGAGGTATAGCCAAAGGCCTATGCTGAGAAAGAGGGAAATCCCTAAGCCTCCATTTTGAATTTGAAAATTCCTGGCTTCCCCAGTGGAAATGCAAAGTTTCCCCAAAAGAAAAATCCTCAGGAGGGGAAGAAGAGGGAATGGAATCCTCTGCATCAAAATCCTCATAAGTAGGTATGGACAAATCCAGGTCATTAGAAGAGTCAGAAGAAACTGAATCCTAATCAGAAGATTCATAATCAAGCTCAGCCCTATGCCTCTTGGGTGGGGGGTTGACTACCCCTGATTAGAATAATTAGATCTTCAGCCATTTTTATCATTTGTTTTTTAGGCATAGGGGCCTGAACATGTGGCCTGGGCATCAAGGTTTTTAGACATGGATCAAGATTTAGGCCTTAGTAAAGAAGGCAGTGTCGATTTAATATGCAAGTCTGTAGGCCTGAATACACCCTCAAAAGCTGGTGCCTGCACAGCAGCTCCAGACCCATCCAAGGTAGACACATCTGCGGGTTCCATAGGTGAAGTATCTAGCAGCAAAACGGACTCCGAATGGGTCTCAGTACAGGCCTGCAAATCAGAAATAGCGAGCATCAAGGGCTGCGAAAGTGCCTCACTGAGTGCCGGAACTGGCTTAGGAGAAACATAGTCAGCTTTTCTGGACCTCAGCGGCCTGTCTCTGTCTTTATCTTTGCATTTTTTTGGAATCCTGGTAGTCGGATGGCTAACAGACATTTCTGGATAATTCAACAGAGAACAGAAATATTTAGAGGCAAAAACATACAGATGATGGATAGTGCACTGATTAAATAAAGCACAAAACCGACAGCAAGGTACGTCGTGGTTAGGGCATAGGCAAGGAATATAGTACGAGTGAAAATCTTTATGAGGTATTTGCTTTCCACAAGTAATGCAATTATTAACTTTTACTGACATCGGTGAGGAGCAAGAAAAGGTTTCCCCAATGGGGTACTTAGATTTAAGTTGAAGACTTCATTTCTGAAACTCGAAAACAAAAATTTCAGGAGTCGGCTGTTTGGCACTTGCGAACTGCTTCTGCTTTGGGCACCGCATGGCAAGAAAGACTGATGTAATGGTGTCGGCTGCATGTTTTATACCCCTGACTACCTGACGTCATGGAAGAAGGGACAGCAACTGACGCAGGACCCAAGACTTTGTTAATCAGGCCGAGGGCAACCTGCCAGCAGATTACTCAAATGTAATGACTGCAACAGTGAAACATGAACATCAGAAACTCCCTGGGGAGGCTTTAAAGCCACAAGGACATTAAAAAACCCTGAAGTGAAATGCTGCCATTCACTCTGAGGCTCCTTAGGAGCATTAGAAAGTATAGTTGTGTACACTTACCATAAATGTAGATGTTAGAGTGTATTCACTTGTTGCAGTCATTACAATTGGGTTATCCTGCTGGCAGGCTACCCTCAGTCGGCCTGAATTCCAAAGTCTAGGCCCGGCGTCGGTTGCTGTCACCTCTTCCCTGACATCAGTGCACCAGGGGTATAAAAGATGCAGCAGACGCCATTTTCTTCAGTTTTTCTTGTCCCAGATGTCAGGTGCCCCCAAAAGGGTAGGCTAAAAATATGTCAATAAAACATGCATGCACCAAAGTATATTTTGCATTTATCTACAAGCAAATGCACCACACAGGTTGTATAGATTAGAGAAGTACAGATAAGTTCCAGCAAAGATATGGGGAATGGTGGGTGGGTAACCTGGACTGCAACAGTGAATACACTCGAACATCTACATTTATGGTAAGTGTACACAACTGTACTATGTTCTTCATGTTTCACTGTTGCAGTCATTATAATTGGGTTGAATCCCAAAGCTATGGTGGGGAGGCTGGAGCTAAACAGCATTAGGAGTGGCTATGAGGCCCTGCAGAACTGCAGTGGCAAAGCCCGCCCTGGATTTAGAGTAGAGTGGTAAATGATAGTGCTTTGTAAAGGTGTGCACTGAACTCCAGGTAGCAGCCTCTAAAATGTCTTTGGTTGGTACTCCCCTGAGGAAGGCTGCTGAAATAGCTGCTGCTCTGGTTGAATGGGGCCTAATGCTCTAAGGCACTGGTTTGCCATGTTGTGAATAGCAGAAACAAATGCAGTGGCCTGACTGCTTTGACATAGCCTTTCCTTGTGATCCTGCAGCATATACCACTAGCAATTGCTCTGTTTTTCTGAAAGCTTTGGTTCTGTTCCAAGTAGAAGCGTAGCTGTCTGTGTATGTCCAAAAAATGCAGAATTCTCTCCCCCTTATTCTTTGGGTTTGGATAAAAGGTAGGCAAATGAATAGTTTGGTTAAGGGCCACCCTGGACACTACCTTAGGCATAAATGTCGGATTTATCCTCAGAGAAACCCTGTTTGGATAAAAGGTTCCACAGCCATGAGTGCTTGTAGCTTTGAGACTCGTCTTGCATAGGTTATTGCTAGGAGCAGAGCTGTTTTCCAGGATAAAAACTTTATATCAGCTGTAGCGGCTGGCTCAAAAGGAGACAGGGTGAGTTTTTCCAAGACATAATTGAGGTCCCATACAGGTATTGGTGATCTCCTTGGAGGCCTTAAGTTTTTGGCTCCCCTGAGGTACTGCCTTAAAGGATGAGAAAAGATTGGTGGCTCTGTATTGTAATGAGCCGAAATGGCAGAGGCATGAATTTTAATTGATGAAAAGGATAGGCCTTTGTCCAGCATCTCAAAGTATTGCAAAATCTGAGGAATGTTTGGTACAGCTGTGTCAATTCCTTGTGCCTGGTTTCAAGCACAGAATCTCTTCCATTTTCCAGCATAAGATTTTCTGGTACTAGGCCTCCTGGCCTCCAAAATGACATCCATCACCGCTTTAGTGAGAGGTGTGTTTTGTATGACTACATTATCTGCCATGCTGTCGGATTTAAGGTCTTGAGTTGGCTGTGCAGGATGTGATTGTTTTGTTGGGACAGTAGATGAGGAATTTGTGGTAAGGTCCAGGCTGGGCATCGAGACAAGTGCCTTAGGATTGGGTTCCAGTGCTGGCGGGGCCAGTCTGGGGCAATCAGTATCATTTTTGGCTTCTCCTGTCTGACCTTTAGGAATACCTTGGGGGTGAGAGGAGTGGAGGAAAGGCATATACTGTTAAGTTTTTCCATCTGAAAGATAGGGCATCCACTTTCCATGCTTGTCTTTGAGAAGTCTTTGTGCAGAATCTCCTTAGTGGGCAGTTGTGAGGAGAGGCAAATAGATCTATGTCTGGGCATCCCCAGTTCCTTGTTATCATGCTGAAGACTTGTGGACCCAATTTCCACTTGTGGGGATCCATGAGGTTTCTGCTTAGTTCATCTGCCAGAGTATTTATCTTTCCTGGCAGGAATTGTGCCTGCAGATGTATTTTGTAAGTCAATGCTGTGTCCTACAAAGTCATGGCTAATCTGCAAAGGGGGTAAGAATGAGTGCCTCCCTGCTTGTTTATATACCACGACTGTGGTATTGTCTATCAATAGTTGTTCCAGATGAAGTAGGTCCTTGAAGGCTGTCAGGGCATTCTGAACAGCTAGCATCTTTGTTTGATTGATATGTAGATGCATTTGGTTTGTAGACCATGTGCCTTGAATACATCTTCCTGCCATGTGGGCCTCCCAGGCAGAATATGATGCATCCGTTGTTAATGTCCATCTAGGGGTAAAGTGAATGGCTGCCGCTCGTTCTGGTGACAGGCCTTCGCCCACCATCAAAACTCCTGTTGCAGGCAGGGAATGAGGGTAATATTTGTTTCCAGGCTGTGGCAATGTTGAGTCCAAACACTTTTTTAGGAACCATTGAAGTTTCCTCATATGCAGTCTTGCATATGGAATTAGTAGAATGCATGATGCCATGAAGCCCAAAGCCTGCAGAATTTTTCTTGCAGATAACTGGGCCTTTGTTGCCAACAGTTTGAAATAAGCAGTAAATTGTCTTTGTCTGGCATGAGATAAGCCATCTGGGCAGCTGTATTTAAGCTTGCACCCAGGAATATTATCTCTTGAGAGGGTACTAGTTTTGATTTCTTTTCATTGACTGTGTACCCTAGGCAAGTTAACCTTTTTACAAACACCAGATGCTGTAGTAGAATGTCCTTGTTCTCTGCTTGAATGAGGCAGTCATCCAAGTAAGGATACATTTGTATTCCTCTGTCTGCAGAATGCAATTACTGGTGCCAGGCATTTTGTGAAGACCCTGGGCACAGTAGATAAGCCAAAGGGCAGTGCAGAGAATTGGTAGTGCATTGAGCCAGCTATGAATCTGAGGTATCTTCTGCATGTTTGTCTGATTGGGACATGCAGGTATGCCTCTTTTAGGTCTAAAGTCACAAAACAAGCCTTCCTGCCCAGCATGGGCAGAAGCTGCTGTAGAGTCAACATTTTGAATTTTGGTATATCCAGATATGTGTTTAGAACAGATAGGTCCAGTACTGGTCTCCAGGGCTTTGTCCTTTCTGGGTACCAAGAACAGTCTTGAATAAAATCCTTGTCCCTGCTCTTGCTCTGGTACTTGCTGAATGGCCCTCATGTCCATGAGGGATGAGACTTGTTTTTATGCCTCTGCCCATTGATTTTTTTTTGGCAGGTCTGGCCAACCGTTTGCCCTTGGCAGGGTATAAAAGTGAAACTTGCAGCCTTGTGACACTATGTCTAAGACCCATTTGTCCTGGGTTATGTGCCAATTTTGAGAAAAAAGTGCTAGTTTTCCCCCTAAAGGTGCTGCCAGAAGATAAGTGCTTGGCGCAGGCAGGGGGATTGGGACTGTTTCCTGTATGGCTGTGATTTGTCTTCTCCACTTTTGGAGGTAGAAGCACCCCATTGTTTAGACCTGTATGAACCTTGGGGCTGGGATCTGCCTCTAGGGAGTCTGTATCTGCCCCTTTGTGCCCGTCTGACACTGGAAAGGACCAATTCTTTGTAGGCCAGTGTCTGCTAAATCTTGGAGGCTGTACCTGTAAGAAATCCTTGACTGTTTGCATAGATTTAGCTTTATCCTCCATTTCCTTTAACACCTCTTCTGCTTTAACACCAAACAAGGTATCATGATGTAATGGAGCATCTAATAATTTTGCTTTAACATGATCAGGTAGATTTTGTTCCTTTAACCAAGCATGCCTCCTAATGACAGAACCCGTAACAGCAGCCCTGGAGGAGGCCTCCAGAGAATTAAAACCACATTGCAAAGTATGCTTTCCAGCTTGTTCAGCTGCATGCAATAAATCCTGCATTTCTTTGTTTTCTGCACATTCAGAATTTATCAACATTTTCTGTTTAAGCAGTGACATTATATTGCTGATATTTGAGCATATGAAACTGACAATTTAAAGCCCTTATAGCCAAGGTAGCATCTTTTTTCCCCATCTGTCCAGTGCCCTAGAATCCCTGTCAGAGGGGGTAGGGTTTTTTGCAGTGGAAGCCTTGACCCCTTTGGGACCCTGAGAGATAGTTTCTGGGTCAGCAGCAGGGTTTTTGAAAATAAATTTATGAGAGTCAGGAACCCTGTAGTATCTGTCCGGCTTTACAGGAGCTGGAGGTAAGGAGTCAGGGGTCAGACCAGGTGGAATAGCTCGGGCCTGTGTTGTGGTAGTAAATGGAAGTCTCTGAGCCTTTTCTTAGATTCCAAACAATCTTGGCTCTCCCAGTGGAAATGCTCCCTCACGGTATGCAAAGTTTCCCCAAAAGAATAATCCTCAGGAGGAGAGGCTGAAGGGATAGATTCTTCAAGCATCAGAATCCTCATAGGGAGGAAGAGAGTATTCCTGATCAGAGGAGGAATCAGATGAAATGGAAACCTGTTCTGAAGATTCATATTCAGTCTCTTGCCTAGGCCTCTTATCAGGAAGGGGATGGGAACCCCTGATCAAAGTAATCAAGTCTTTGGCCATTTTGAGCATCTGTATTTTGGGCATGGAAGCCTGTCCATGTGGCTGTTGTACTTGTTTCTTTGTCTTTAAAAGTGCTTTAGTCTTTGCCTTTGAAGCTGAAGTTATTTTAACATATGAGTAGGCCTGAAAACACTCTCAGAAGCCGATGCCTGCTCAGTGGCTCCAGACCCATCTGATGGAATAGCTTCCAAAGGTCAAATACCTTGAGGTTCCAGCAGCCTGGTCGACTCCACGTGGGAGTCGGTAGCAGCCTGCGAGTCTAAAATAGTGGTCGTCAGGGGCTGCGAAGGCACCTCACTGAGAACCGGCGACTGGCTTAGAAGAAGCCTCATCATCAGTTTGACCTCATATGCCTGTCCTTTTCTTTGCATTTGTGAATTCCGGTAGTCTGATGGCTATCCGATGATATCGTATCTTCTGCCAAAATAGTGAAATGCAAAATCGTACTGACGCTTCAGTGCGTTGGTTAAATCTAGACTATTAGCAAGGTCGTGGTCAGGGCCTAGGCAAGGAATACAGTAAGAATGAAAGTCCTTATGAGGTATTTGCTTCCCACAAGAAATACAATTAACTTTTTCTGACATCGGTCTGGAGCAAGAAAAAAATTTACCCAAAGGGGTAATTAGCTTTTAATGAAGACTTCGGATCTGAAATTTGAACACAAATCTCAGGATTCGGCCAACCAGCACTTGCGAACTGCTTTTGCTTCAGGCACTGCGCAGCAAGAATGACTGAAGAAAATGGCGACTGCTGCATCTTTTATATTCCTGGTGCACGGACATCAGGGAAGAGGTGACACCAACCAACGCTGGACCCAGACTTTTGGAATTCAGGCCGACTGAGGGTAGCCTGCCAGCAGGATAACCCAATTGTAATGACTGCAACAGTGAAGCACTAACATCATCATGTTATGTTTTGTTTCCTCCAACATAATGAAGGTTCAGCACCCGAACAGCATTAGATAATGATAGATGGTACTTCCTCTAACACCAAAATAGGAGGAACACCACTAAGTCCTTCGGTAATCAGCCATAGTTCCTCCTGAGCATCCAAATCAGACATTTGCAAGGCCTCCAGAGACATGCAGGAGGTTGGATCCATGCCAGCCTCTGAAGAGATTGCAGCAGAGGAAGCCAACAACTGAGCAGGGCAGGATCTTCCAGGCTTTAAAAACAGCCTTGGGAGAGATGTCTGGAGGAGGCCATACAGAAGAATCAAACCCAGACTTCTTGGCCTTCTTCACAGATGGCTGACCCTCAGAGCAGAAAGTTCCTTCCATAGTGTCTTTTGCTAGAAGCTTAAGACATTGGTTCTCTAAATTTAGGGCCAAAGAGGAAAGCTGACTACACAGTCTTTGGGATGAAGGAAAAAATAAATATCTGCTTTTACTGTATTTGTGTTTCTTCCTTTGTTTTGCTTTTGCGTCATCTTAAAAGTACTCAATTGTATTTATTACTGCTTGGTGGGTGTAACTCATTCTAAGCCTTTTAGTTTAAGCACTTGGGCTTCAGACCAGTTGTTTTACATTAAGAAGGATTATGGTCTGCACTGTAGTGGCAGAACAGGTAGCTTACATCCTAAGTTGGGAACTGCTGATTGAGGGCTCAGTGTCTGTTATTCTAAAAGTGTATTAATTCTGGTTTAAGCACTTGGGCTTCAGGCCAGTTATTTTACATTAAGAGGGTGCGTGGTCTGCACACTCTTGTGGGAGGAGAGGCTGGACTCTGCCCTTCTGAGCTGGGAATTTCTGGTTAAAGGCTTACAGGGGCTGCATATTTGAACTGCTTCTTACTGAAATTGGTACACCTTGTTTGCTGTAGCATAGACTAGATCCAGGCCTGCTGAATCTAGCTTTGTTTGTATGCTTATTTCCCTGAAACACTAATGCCACCTAAAACACAGCATTTCAGCACTTCTGTGGATCCCTAGTGATATCTGCATTGCTTACTGTACTTATTTCCTTGTTTCACTTGAAAGTTACTGTTTGTCGTTTTTGCATTTAAGTTACGTGGCACTTGCTCACTAAAGCAATTATACAAGTCAGCACTAAAAAATTAAAAGCACTACACCCTCACAAACTCCCCTTGAGTACCTTGTTCCCCATTGGCCCTTTTTTTCAATTATAAAAGAATTCCCAATACTATTCTAGCATGTCCAAAGGTCAGTTGTCAATCTCCTCTCTGGTCCAGCTGGTGAATTTGGGAATCTTGCAGCAATGTTACAAGTGCCTCATGTACACAGACAACCCTCTCCTCCTCCCAACAAATTCCAACACATGTGAGAGATGCAACCATACAGCCAAACTGGAGGCTAAGCTCTCTCAACTCAGTACTGGCGTAACCAGTCAGGAGGAGAAGGAAACCAATCACTACAATTCGTCTCACATAGACCTACCACAACAGCAAACCAAACCCAAACACAAAAACATACTCGGAGGCTCTAAATAAAAATCTGCCTAAGCAGCAGAGACCTCCAAAGCAGACACCCAAGTAACCGCTACCCCAAAACAAAACACATGCAACACATAGCTCACAAAGCCAGTGTGCCAAACAGTCACAGCCCTTAAGGCTAAACAACACACCTGATACACTTGTAATAGGTGACTATCGTCAGGCACATTGACGTCCTGCTCACCAGGCTAAACAAGAAGGTCACAGTGAGCTGCCTGTCAGGCACTAGGATCCACCACATAACACAAGCACTCAGGTCACTCCAAGGCAAGTACAAATATGACTTAGTCATTGTCCATGCTGGTGTGAATGACCTGAAATATACCTACCTGGACTACATGAAAAGAGACAGAGGAGCTCTGAGCATGTAGCCCAGGCAGGTATGACTCTGACCTTGGGTAGCATCTTACCCTCACCAAGAATGATGCCACAATATGAAGATGATCAATTTCAACAACTGGCTTAAATATTGGGGTCATTCAAAGGGGATCCAATGCCTGTCAGCCTGGGATGGCTTTTGGATATTGGCAAAGGCTCTTGCTACCCTCACAGTGCCTTTTTTAGGCAAGGCTCAAGACAAACCCACCTCCATAGGTATCACAAGGGATAAGAAACTAAGAGTAATACTACTCAACGCCAGAAGTCTAAACCTAAAGATGCACGCACTCTCTCCTTAGCATGGAGAACATCAATATCTGTGCAGTAACAGAAACCTGGTTCAAGGCTCCCAAGAGCACCCCAGCACTACCAGGTTATACCCCATACCATGCTTTTCAGCCCCAAAACTTGGACTGAACCACAAAAGGAGGGGGGAGTATCAATATTTGTCAAAGATAACCCCACCTCCAGGTTGGTGGCACAGCACGAAGCATCAGAGACTATCCATGTGCAACTAACAGTGGGTAAAAACTGCCTTCCAGTTTATAGCCTGCTACAGACCACCCTCCCAAACCCAGGAACCCCACTCGGCCTTCCTGAGAACACTGGAAAACATGAAGGTCTCTCCAAACACCATTATATTGGGAAAATTCAACTACCCAAACAGACTGGGAGCATTACTCTAGCTCCAACACCCTACCCCAAAGGTTCCTAGAGTTTATAAACTCAAATGCGATGGAACAACTTGTTACCACTCCCACAAGAGGGGAAAACATACTGGACCTGATCATCACCAACATGGGGACTCTATGCTCCAGACCAGAAGTGTATCCCTCACCGGTAAGATCAGACCATAAACTAATCTCACTGGATATTCACATCCCGACCCCACCCCCTGCCCAGAAAACCACAGTGAAAAACTTCTCTAAAGCAAATTTCACTTTCACACTCCTCAAAACCAAGGTGGAATCCTTCAAAGTCCACAGGCCTGTGGAAATACAGCCCAGACCGCAGAATCCTTTATAAACACATTCTATGAACACCTTCAGGAATGCATGGATCATGCAATCCCAAATAAAACCAAGACCCAATCCTCCAAAGGCAGACGTCCTGTCTGGTGGACCCCAGCCATAAACAAACTATACAATAGAAGGAGGAAGCTACTACATGATAAAAATCCCAAGAAGGGAAGGCATCTCTGATCAGTATTAACAAAAAAAATACGGGCACTCATAAAATCGTCTAAGGCCAGCTTCGAGAGAAAAATTGCACAGGACACTAAGGATAATCACAAGGCTTTCTTTAGTTGCTAGGAACCTGGGTGGGAATTCCCAGATATGCTCAGAATTAGTCCAAAATGACAAAAAATACACCGAACCCACAGACATTGCCAACATCCTAGCTGACAGGTTCAGTGCAAACTCCCCACCAAAAGGGCAAATATCTATCCCAGCAGAGTGCTGCCCCCCCCAGACATCTCAGATGCTCAGGTAAGACCTCCCTCTCCAAAGCAAAAAACACAGCATCAATGGGACCAGATGGTGTCCCGGGCTGTGTCCTATATGAACTCCAAGAGCTAAACCCAAACATAAAATAAGAAGTTATGTACTCACCATAATGTTCCATCTGAGTAGGTGGCTTCATTTGTCTGCAACCTGTGGGCTTGTATCTGACATCGGATCCGAGCCAGCAACTTGTAGCATAGCTATGGATCCTAGCTCCTCCCCTCACCCATAATCCCCTGCCAACCCCCTATGACCTCAGATCAAGTTTGCCCCTCTATGGATACCTGAAAAGGTGTTCCAACAAGAATAAAATGTAGAACAATATAACAGGACCAAGTTCTGAAGGCTAGGGGGAAGGAGGGGGGGGGGGGTTGCAGACAAATGAAGCCACCTACTCAGATGGAACTTTATGGTGAGTACATAACTTCTTAATCTGGAGTAGGGACTTCATTTGTCAGCAACCTGTGGGAAAGAGTACCCAGCTACCTGAATCTTGGGCGGCCATCATGGAAGGGATGTTCCGGAGCACTGCGGAGCCAAAGGATGCTCTCCCTCTAGAAATTACGTCCAGTTTGTATTGGTTGATAAAAGTATGAGATGAGGCCCAAGTAGCTGCCGAACAAATATCATCCAAGGGAACTCTAGATTTAAAGGCAGAGGTAGAGATGGAGCGAGTGGAGTGTGCGTGGACTCCCTCAGGTGCGGGCCTCCCAGAAGCTTGATAAGCCAGAAGAATACATTGGGAAATCCAGCGTAACAAGGTGACCTTTGAAATGGCTTTACCTAAACTGAATTTGGCAAAGGAGACAAACAGCTGATCGGATTGTCTGTGACCAGCTATCCTATGAATATAGAAATGTAGCTGCCTGTACATCTGATGAATGCAGCTTGTACTCTCCTTTATTCTGATACTTAGGGAAGAAAACCGGTAGGTTGATGGACTGACTGATATTGATTTCTGATGCCACCTTGGGTAGAAAGGAAGGATTGGTCCTGAGGTACACTCTGTCCGGATGGAAGACCAAGTACGGAGGCTTTACAGAAAGGCCTTGGAGTTCCGAAACTCTTTCGGCTGAAATGATGGCTACCAGGAATGCTGTTTTCCAGGACAAATATTTGAGATTGACCGATGCGGCTGGCTCAAAGGGAGAAGCGGTCAAGGCTTGAAGGACTAGAGAAAGATCCCAAGGGGGTACGGCTTCTTTGATAGGGGGTCTGAGTAGAAAGGTGCCCTTGAGAAAGGTTTTGCACAATTTAACTGACATCAAAGGACCTGTCTCATGTCCCAATGGGAGATGGCTGCCAACTGTACCTTGACTGTCGAACTAGCTCCTTGCTGAAAGAGTCCGGTTAGAAAATCCAGTACGGACGGTAGAGGGGCAGTGAAGGGATCCAGATTATGATGTTCCGCCCAGATGGAAAAGCATTTTCATTTACTGCGGTACACTTTCCTGGTGGAAGGTTTATGTGCTGCCACCAGGATGGCTTTGACTGGTGAAGAGATGCCGGGAGTCCTGACTAAGTGGAACTGGAGCAACCAAGCTGTCAGCTTCAGGTTGTCCAGATTCGGGGTCGGTAAGCCCGATGGATGGGAGATTTGATCTGGAGTGGGATCCAGAATCCAAGGAGGATTCACTAGGTGAGACCACAGGTAAGGGAACCAAGTTTGCTGAGGCCAGAATGGGACAATGAGGATCATTCTGCTCCCCAACTGCGAGGCTTTCTGTAAGAGCTTTAGCATCAGGGGTAGAGGAGGGTAGGCATAGAGTAGACCAGGCAGTCAAACATGCACCAGAGCATCTCTCGGGGCTTTCCCTGCTGGGAGAATCAGAGCGAAGAAGCTGTCGCATTTTGTATTTGAGGGAGAGGCAAAGAGATCGCAGCAGGGTTGCCTCCATTTTGCGAATATCTGCTTCGCTACTAGTGGGTTGAGAGACCACTCGTAAGGGGAAAGAATGGTGCGGCTGAGAATTTGTCCGCCAGAATGTTGGCACGCCCCGGAATGTGCGTTGCGATCAGAAAGTGGTTGGTGGAAATCACCCATTCCCACACTCTCATGGCTTCTCGGCATAAAGGGTAGGACCTGGTTCCCCCGTTTGATGTACCAAACAGACATGTTGTCTGACTGAATTGCAATAGTTCCTATGGGGAGGAGATTCTGAAGTGCCTGCAACGCTAACAGCACCGCTCTCATCTCCAGAACATTGATATGCAAGGAGGTCTCTGTGTCGTTCCATGTGCCTTGGACTGTCCTGCCCGAGTAATGCCCCGCCCACCCAAGGCGAGAGGCGTCCGTGGTCACCGTGGCGAGAGGGGGAGGAGTGCAGAAGGGCCGGCCTATATGGAGGTCCGGGGATTGGAGCCACCATAATAGGGCCCTCCTGCAAGCCTTGCTGATAGAGATAGGGTGGCAGAGAGGAAGAGATTGGAAGGACCATTGCACTTGAAGGGTCCACTGCAGTACCCTCATATTTAGGAGAGCATATGGAAGAAGCATTAATCGTTGCCACCATGGAGCCCAGCGCCCTCAGGACCAATTCCACCGGTGGAGCTTCTGATTGGAGCATGGCCCGCACATGAAGTCTCAGATTCTGTAGTCGTTCCAAAGTCAGGAAGGCTCGCAGATCCCTGGTATCTAATCTGGCCCCTATAAACTCTATGACTTGTGTTGGAGCAAGGGAAGATTTGTCCGCATTGATTGTGATGCCTAACTGGGGTCTAGGCAGAGAAAGTAATCTCTGGCTGAGCAGAGTAGATGCCTTGTTGGGGTGGTCAGAAGCCAGTCGTCCAGGTACGGAAAGACCTGCATTCCCTGGAGTCTCAGGTGGGCCGCTATCACTAAAACTTTGGTGAACACCCTGGGGGCTGTGGTGAGGCCAAAGGGAAGGACCTTGAACTGATAATGACTGGCTCCCAGCCAGAAGTGGAGAAACCTCCTGGATAGTCTGTCCATTAGAATGTGGTAGTACGCATCCTTGAGGTCTATAGAGCACATCCAATCGTTATCCCGTAAGAGGGGGAGAATGGATTGAAGAGTGACCGTTCGGAATTTTTCCTTGGTTACCGACAGGTTCAAGAGGGAAAGATCTAGGATTGGTCTCAAGTCTCCCGTCTTTTTTGGCACCAGAAAGAACCTGGAGTAGAACCCTAATCTGAGCTGGTCTTAGGGGACAGGCTGGATGGCTCTTTTTCTAACAGCTGCTGGATTTCTGCAGCTGCAGCCTCCCTCTGATTGGGTGGAACATCAGGGAGGTTCCTGAGTTGGGGACATGATGCATTGGAATTTTGTAGCCTCTGGATATGATTCGAAGCACCCAGCGGTCTGATGTGGACTCCCATGCCGCCAGATGCCTCGAGAAGCGCCCCCCGACTGCCTCCAGAGTAGAGCAGTCGGGCAACCCTTCAGGGCTGTTGTGTGGGCCAGTCAGAGGATTCTCTGGACCCAAAGTTCTTCGTGGCCCCTCTGCCCCTAGGGTGGCGTCCTCCCTGTCCTCTGCCATGGAAGGACTGGTTGTCTGGAGCAGGTTGGGAATGTTGCAATTTCTGGAACCACATCATCTTCTGTCCCTTTTGGTTCTTCGAGAAGGACCTCTGGGGAGCAGAGAACCGGACTCTGACGGCAGACGTCTTCCTGTCTTTCTCGCTCTGGACTAGTGTTTCGCGAACGGTCTTGCCAAACAAGGCAGAACCATCAAAAGGGGCGTTCACAAATGACGCCTTAAAAGGCTCAGCGAAGTCACAATGCTGGAGCCAGGCCTGATGTCTCATGGCTAGGCCCGCTCCGCTAGCTCTAGCAGCTCCCTCAGTACCGTGGGACAATAACCGCATAGAGGTATTGGAGATAGATCTTAGAGTGGCCATTCGAGTGGAGTACAACTGCTTGTCCTCCGCCATAGACTCGGGGAGGGGGGGAGAGCAGCGCATTCTTTGATGAGATCCCGCTGCATCCTGATGACATGTGCCATATAGTTCAGAGGCCTTACAGAGAAGGAAGCTAAACTAAAAACCCGCTTCCCAAGGCGATCCATTGAGTGGGACTCCTTGCTCGGTGGATGGACCGAGGGGCTCTCCTGAGCTAGTTCCCTCTTTGTGGCTGCCGCCATCAACATGGCATCTACAGGGGGACCCTTGCTCCAGTGGGACCGGTCTGCGGGGGGCTCAGTATCCTGTCCGGGCGCTTAGGGACTGGCTCCACAGTGTTCGGCTCCTTCCACGCCCTGGTGGTAATAAGGTCCACCAGGGGGTCGGCAGGAGGGGACACCCAAGAGGTAGATGGGCCTGCTTCAAATGCCTCCAGGAACACGGACTCGTCAGGACACCTTGGGGGCAGACCACCCACCTCTGATCCTAAGCATTTCCATGATGTCTCCAAAGGAGACATCCTCAGGGGGTGACCTTGGGGAGCCTTCCCCTTCATCCAAGTCCATGTCCTCTGTTAAGGACTCGGGGGAGTCCACGTGCCTCTCTTACACTTGTGCTTGCGAGGCACTTCCTCGGGGGGGCTGTCCGAGGAAGTCTCGCCAGCAACATCTTGTTCCAATGGAACAACTTGGGACATCGAAGCAGGCTGTCCCTGTGGCCGGGTGATGGAAGCTTGACCCAGCAGAGAGGGAGTGCAGGGTGGAGCCGAGACAAGGGCCGGGGGTCTGGATGCTCTCGACAGAGCCCTCTCCACTGCATCGAAGGCTGAGGGGGAGCCGCTCTCCCTAGGCTCAGAAAGCAGACTCCCACTTGGATCCGATGAAGGGATCAGAACCTGCGCAGAGACAGTCGGATCCGAGGGACCCAGTGCGCTCCGACCTGGACTGAGCCGAAGGCACACTGAATCCCTCAGATCTGAAGCTCGTCCCACAGCTCCGAGAGGCCGGATCCGATGATGAAACAGACAAATGAGGGCAGGATTGGATCCAAAGTATGCAGTACTGTCGGCTCCAACACTGCCCGGCTCCGAACCCAGGAAGCAGGTCAGAGAAGGAGCAATCAGAGCAAAGAAAGGGGTTGAGCTCCCCCCCGAAGGGGGGGGGGGAGGCAAGAGCACTCCCATCTGCAGCTGGGCCTGGATGAACCTTCGCATAATCCGGCCCAAGTCTGCATCTAACAGGCTGTACGTAGATCTCGAAGAGGCCGAGGCAGGCCTGGAATGCCGCCTTGATTACCTCGGAGATTGGGTCACCTCCTCCTCTGGTCCCGGGGAGAAGCAAGGAGATCGGAGCCGAGGAGGAGGAGACCTGGAAGCCATGGAGGGAGAAGCCCACTTAACCTGGGGGGCCGAAGCAGAGGCCTCGGCCCGCCGCTTGTGGTGCTTCTCCCTCTGTTTCTCCCTCCTGGCCTCCCTGTCCTCCAGTGCTTTAGTGGGAGTTTGAATCCCGGCCGGGGGAAGGGGGGCAGGAGTGGCCACCACCACAGGCTGAGGAGGTGCCATGGGAGGAGCGGAGGCCGAAGCCGAATCTGGAGGCAAAAGTCCCGCCAGGATAAGCTTCGACCTCCGCTCTTTCAGTGCCCTGGGGTTGAACACTGCACAAATGGTACATCCTGAAGAGAGGTGTTTAACCCCAAGGCACCGAACACACCGAGTGTGGCCATCAGCCGGGGAGAGCTTATGGCCACACTCTGTGCATTTAGAAGAAAATAGGTTTTGGGGCCTCTGCCATACCCAAAACTAAAGTACACTACACAAACACACCAGGCCCCAACACAATCACACACAGACACACTCCAATGACCAGCGAAGGGAGGGTGAAAACTAAAAATTTAAATTAAATAGGAAACAAAACACACTCACACAATTTACAATTACAAAAGGCTGAAGAAAAATAAAAGAAATTCACTTATCTGGTAAGAAACGCTAGGAGCTCAAAAAATCCAGCTACACACTCAAGCACGGCAAACTAGATCTGAGGTCATAGGGGGTTGGCAGGGGATTATGGGTGAGGGGAGGAGCTAGGATCTGGGATCCATAGCTATGCTACAAGTTGCCAGCTCGGATCCGATACCAGATCAAAGCCCACAGGTTGCTGACAAATGAAGTCCCTAATCCAGATCTACTGTTTAATCTCAGCCTTACTATAGGACATGTATCCAGAGAGTGGCGTACAGCAACAGTGGTCCCTCTCCACAAAGGTGGTGCCTCAACGGATCCTGGAAACTAATCACCCCATAAGCCTGACTAGCTTGGTCTGCAAAGCTATGGAAAGGATCATCATGGACCTCAAAGATATTGGGGAACTACAGACACTGGATCCTACCCAGTTCCTGCCTCTTAAACCTGGTTGATTTCTTTGAAACAGTCACCAAGGCCATTGACGAGGGGAAGGTGGTCCACACAGCCTACCTGGACCTCGCAAAAGCCTTAGATACAATACCCCACTCTGGCATTATAGATAAGCTCACGAGCTTAAATATAAACCCCTATATCACTAGATGGGTTGCAAACTGGCTCAAGGACAGAACCCACATGGTTAGAATTGGAGCCATGTCAGACTCCAAACCAGTTACAAGTGGCATCCCACAAGGCTCAGTCCTGGGACCTCTCTTGTTTGGTATATATTTCTCAGAGGTACAGGCCAACACGGAAGGACTGTGGCTGACCAAGTTCGCAGATAACTGCAAACTGGGCACCATAATCAACTCTCCAGCAGACACAAGCATCCTCCAAAAGGGCCTCAAAGAAACAACTGGTGCCAGAGCCATGGCCTCAAGCTAAACACCAAAGTGTATAGTCATCAAACAAAGTGCCCACAAATTACCACATAGGTGGTAATCTATTAAGTACAGAAGTAGTAATTAGGGACCTGGGGACCCAAGGTAATAGCAATCTCTCATTTGACAACCACGTGGCCAAAGTGGTTAGAAAAACATTTTATATAGCCCACCTAATCATGAAGGGATTCGTATCTAGGATCAGGGGAGGTTCATCGTGCCTCTTTACTCATCCCTCATCCGGCCCATAATTGAGTACAATGCCCCTTTTGGGATGTACCTTACCAGACACCTGCAGCAACTGGAAAAAAAAAACAACAGTACCTAACCAAGAGGATCAAAGGGCTCAAACAGATGCCATATGCTGTCCGGTTAAAGAACGGGCTCTACTCAGTGGCATACCATCTGCTCAGAGGTGATCTGTGCCCAACGTATAAAGCCATGTCCAACCCAGAATTAATGGACATGCTGCACTTCAGAAAATCCAAATCCCATCGAGCTATGCGCTCCAGACTTGAACCTCAGCACTGAAATAAATAGGACATGCTGGAGGGACAGATTCATAACCCAGATCTCAGTCCAGGTTAGGCAGAGTCCCTCATTGACTCTCCAAGAGGAATCTTGATGAGTGGATGGGAGATCGTAGGTTTACCCCGGGTATCACTTCTGTGTCACTGTTAAACAGACACACAGTATACTAACCTCGAAAAAGGGCATAGCAAAATTAATTTAAAATGGGTGGCAAAAGCCAAACACTCTGGCTAGGCTTATAAATACCCTAGGACAGATAGGTTCATGCTAGGCTACGAAAGCCTGACAAATAGAACAGGATGTATGATTGTGGGAAGCACTGAGACAATGCACTGCTCATGAGGATCTTTAGAGGGAATCATCCACAATGGCACTTATCCTTTCTGGATGACAAACCCCACGAACAAAATGAAAAAAAAAAGATAACCACAATGGGGCACTTACCTGAAATGGCTTGGTGAACCAGCAAATAAACCAGGCAGACAGACTATCATAAGATGGCATTTGGACTGGTGGAAAAGTTGAGGATGGTATGTCTGGCCATCAACTTTATGCCCTATGTTGTATGCGGGGAGCATACGTGTGATCTACAGCATACATTAATCAACCTAAAGGGTTTGGTATACTGGCCAGATATAGGGCCACCCTTGGCAGGGATCCCCATTATAAGAAATACTGCAACTGTGAAATAGGACTTCACTGTTGCTTGAGCCAAAATGGGCAGTTCATCATAATTATCCTTAGGGTATAGACCCTGGTTAGCAAAGGAAAGGGTGGAAAATTATATAGGTGCACTCCCATCCATGGGAATGAACCAAGCCTATGTGCAAGGAGCCTTGGAGCAGGATTTCTTGAGTTCACCCACATATGGATCATTTCCTAGAAGCCACTATGTACAACCTCCATGTGTGGGGATCTGTCCTAGTTTTGCTCGATCTGTCTGCAACAATATCTTTTTCTAACAGAATACAGACAGCCTGGAAGGGCATATTGCAGAGTTACTTGCTCCCAGGCTACTACAGCTAGTCTGCAAAAGGGATGGGACCAAATTTCCCAGTTTGTGTATCACATGACTGATGTTCTCCGATTACTAGAGTCCAACTGTATTAGATTCAAGAGCATTTATTAATGCCATAATTTGACATCTATATGCTTTAATGTTGCTTTTTATTTTTAAAAAATATCCTTTAGTTGGCAGGATTAGTTTCACTAGGGTAGTGGCCTGTTCTCATGGGAGATCCGAGTTAGGATACCTACTGCTAGCAAAACTTTGGTCAGGGCATCAGGAAACTTCCTAAACTCAGACAGGTACAGCGGAATCTTTGACTACCTTGGCTATCACTAACTAAAGCAGATGAGACCTCAGTTTAACATCACATTCAAAGGGCGGAGTGCAGCACTCCTGTAATGCTACACAGCAATGTCAACAAACCAATCACCTAGTGAGACTAGAACTACGAGATTCCAGTCTTCCAGCACCAAATGTTGTTACCTGTTGTATCACGGACACTGCAGGCCCTGGACTTACTCCCTCCTGGACACCTGTTGCCTGAGCAAAGTTTGATTGCATCTGTGGTTAGAGTCAGTAGGGTTTAGAAAACAGAAAAGGAGAACTTTTTTTGAAGGACAACTGATCCCCCCCACTACATTTTCACAAACCACAGTACTGGGATCTGAAGTGAAAGTGGGGTGGTGGCATTGGGTCAAAACTGATCTGATGAAACATTACATTTTCCTTAAGTGAAGTCTGGCCAAAGGAACAATGATACTACTCAGGCAAACTGATTTATTACTGTTTCTGCATTTTGTGTGTTTTCTATCTAAAAACAAAAACATAATCCTTGTTTTCCCACCTCTCCTCGACTAGTTTAGACCAGTTTACAGGCTTTGCTGTATTCTGGGCTGTGGTGTAGTTCCTGTGTTGTCCATTACCTTACTTGGATAGAAGGAAGTTTCTTTGCTCACCAGTGGGAGTGTGGAGCCTTGAACAGCCTACCTGTCCCTGTAGGAAGTGACCTCAGCACAAGAGCTGTAGTAATTGGTTGTTTTGGACCATTTCTAGCTCTTTTGAAGTTCCCTGTTTAAAATCCGCGTTTGCGTGGCTTTGTGCGATTGTGCGCATAGCCGGTTAAACAAGGTTAAACTTCTGGCTCCAGCAAGTCTGCTCTTCAAATTTTCCCTTAAGGAAGCTCTACTCTTAGTATAATCAGACTACTCGCTATATTATAAGCCTAGCACTTGTTTTCAAACTTCTCTACTAAGTAAGCACTCTCATACTAAGTAAGCACTACATCCACCTACCACCCCTGTGAATATCCACTTCCCTTAAAGGCACAGCACTCCCTTATACTGTTCTAGCATGTCGAGTGGTAGATTACTGGCATCCTCTCCAGTTCAGCTGGTTAATCTGGGTATCTTGAGACAATGCTACAATTGTCTCATGTACACAGACAACCCTCTCCTCCTCCCAACAAACACAAATACATGTGAGAGATGCAACTATATAGCAAAACTGGAGGCTGAACTCTCAACTCAGGGCTGGCATGACCAGACAGGAGATGGTAACCACACAACCCAGTCCCACATAGACCTACCACAACTGCAAACCAAACACAACACAGACATACTCGGAGGCTCTAATAAAAAACTTACCAAAACAGAGGCTCCCAAAGCAGACATCCAGAAATCCACCACCTCAAAACAAAACACATGCAACACATACTTCAGTGTGTCAATCACAGCCCTTAAGGCCAAACACCATGCCTGAATAGGTGACTCTATAGTAAGACACACTGATGTCCCACTTACCAGGCTGAACAAGGAGAGGGTGACTGAGATGCCTATCGGGAGCTAGGATCCCCCACAAACACACGCACTCAGGTCACCCCAAAGCAAGTACAAATGACTCAGTCATTGTCCATGCTGGCATGAATGACCTGAGACGTACCTCCCTGGACTACATGAAGAGACCTAGAGCTCTCTGATTATGTAGCCCAGGCTGGTATGACCCTGACCAGCATCTTGCCCTCACCAACAATGATGCCACAATACAAAGACAAGATTATCAGCTTTAATAATTGGCTCAAGTACTGGTGTCATTCTAAGGGGATCCAATGTCTGTCTGCTTGGGATGACATGTTGGACAAGCCACACTGCTTCACAAGGGACGGCTTGCACCTGTCACCACTGGGCTTCCAGATATTGGCTAAGGCTCTTGCCACCCCCATAGTGCCTTTTTTAGGCAAGGCTCAAGACAAACCCACCTCCTTAGAAAACATAAATGGAAAAAAATAAGGGTAAGGCTGCTAAACACCAGAAGTCTAAATCTCAAGATGCAGGCACTCGATGCACTCATCAGTATGGAGAACATGGACATCTGTGCAGTAACTGAAACCTGGTTCAAGGCTCCTGAGAGCACCCCAGCACTACCAGGCTATACCTCGTATCATGCTTTTCGGCCCCAAAACCCGGGCCGAACCACAAAGGGGGGGGGAGTGTCCATATTCATCAAGGACACCCACACCTCCAGGTTAGTAGCAACACATGAAGCATCGGAGACCATACAGGTGCAACTAACCATAGGCAAAACTGCTATACAACTGGTAGCATGTTACAGACCACCCTCCCAATCTCAGGAACCCCACTCAGCCTTCCTGAAGACATTGGAGGATATGAATTTATCACAAAATACCATCATACTGGGAGACTTCAACTACCCTAACATAGATTGGGTACATTATTCTAGCCCTAACACCCTAGCCCAAAGGTTCCTGGAATTCATAAATTCAAATGCACTGGAACTAGTCACCTCTCCCACTAGGGAGAGATAATATACTAGACCTGATCATCACAAACATGGGGACAAAATGCTCCACACAGGAGGTATACCCCTCACTAGTGAGATCTGACCACAAACTAATCACCCTGGATATACATATCACACCTCCACCCCCAGCACAAAAGACCACAGTGAAAATCTTCTCAAAAGCAGACTTCACTCTTAAGACCAAGATGGTATCCTTTAAGCACACTGGGCCAGTGGATACCACATCCCACAATGCTGAATCCTTCACAAATGCTTTCTATGGACATCTCCAAGAATGCATGGATCATGCAATCCCAAATAAATCCAAGTCCCTCTCCACCAAAGGCAAGCGTCCTGTCTGGTGGACCTCAGCCATTAACAAATTGTATAACAAAAGAAGGAAGCTACTGCTTGACAGAGCAAAATCCCATAAAGGGAAGACATCTCTGATCAACACTACCAGAAAACTACATTCTCTCATAAAAACATCCAAGGCCAACTTTGAGAAAAATCGCTAAGGACACTAAAGATAACCACAAAGCCTTCTTCAGCTATGTTAGAAACCTGGGCGGAAACCCTCAGATATGCTCAGAGGTAGTTTACAACAAAAAATACACTGAACCCACAGATATTGCCAACTTTCTGGCTGACAGGTTGTGCAAATTTCTCCCCTCCCTCACCTCCAAAAGAAGAAATACTCATCCCAGCTGAATGTTACCTCCCTGTCATCTCTGATGTCCAGGTGAGAACCGCCCTCAGCAAAGCTAAAAACACAGCATCAATGGGACCTGACTGTATCCCAGGTTGCGTGCTACGTGAACTCCAAGAGGGGCTAAACCCGCACATAAAAATGCTATTTAACCTTAGCCTTACTACAGGATATGTACCTGAACACTGGCGTACAGCAACAGTGGTCCCACTCCACAAAAGGGGTACCTCTACAGACCCTGGGAACTACCACCCCATAAGCTTAACCAGCCTGGTCTGCAAAGCTATGGAAAGAATCATTATGGAACTCATAAACAGAGACATTGGGGACCTACAGACACTTGATCCCACCCAGTTCGGCTTTGTAAAGGGCAGATCCTGCCTTTTGAACCTGGTTGACTTTTTCGAAACAGTCACTAGAGCCATTGATGAGGGCAAAGCAGTCTACAGCCTACCTGGACTTGGCTAAGGCCTTAGAATACCCCACTCAGGCATCATAGATAAGCTCAACAGCTTAAATGTAAACCCCTATGTCCCTAGATGGTTTGCAAACTGGCTAAAGGACAGAACCCATAAAGTTAAAATCGCTGGAGCAATGTCAAGACTCAAAGCCAGTCAAGTGGTGTCCCACAGGGATCTGTCCTGGGACCCCTCTTGTTCGGCATTTATTTCCCAGATGTTAAAGCAAACATGGGAGGGTTGTGGCTGACAAACTTCGCAGATGACTGCAAACTAGGCGCCATAGTCAATACACCAGCGGACACATACATCCTACAAAAAGGCCTCACAGAAAGACAACTGGTGCCAGAGTCATGGCCTTAAACTAAATGCCAAAAAATGTATAGTCATCCCCTTTGGGAAAAAAAGTACCCACAAATTATCAGACAGCAACCCACTGTGTATGGAAAACTTAATCAGAGACCTAGGGACCCAAGTAGACAGCAACCTCTCATTTGACACCCATGTTGCCAAAGTGATTAGAAAGACATTCTACCTTGCACACCTTATCATGAAGAGATTCACATCCATATCCAAGGATGTCATTGTACCCCTATACTCCTCCCTCATCAGACCCATGATAGAGTACAATGCCCCATTTGGTATGTACCTCACCCAGCATTTGCAACAGCTGGAGACCACAAAAGTACCTCACCAAGAGGATCAAGGGTCTCCAACATATGTCTTATTTTGCCAGACTAAAGAAACTCCAGCTCTATTCAGTAGCATACCGCCTGCTCAGAGGTGATCTGTGCCCGACGTATAAGGCCATGTCCAATCAGGAACTGATGGACATGCTCCACCTCAAAAATCCAAATCCATCAGAACCACGCGAGCTAAAGACTTAAACCTCAGCACAAGTATGAATAGGACATGCTGGAGGGATAGATTCATAACCCAGAGGCTTCCCATGCTCTGGAACAAAATCCCAGTTCATGTTAGGCAGAACCTCTCACTAACTCTCCAAGAGAAATCTTGATGAGTGGATGGGAGATCGTAAGTTTACCCCAGGGGTCACATCTGTGTCACTACTAGACCGGGGCACAGTAAACTAATTCTATTATACAAGGGGACCTTCACTGTGTCACTACTAGACAGAGGCATAGTATTCTAAATCTATTCTGTGCATTTCATGTGGTGGCGAAAGCCACATCACTATGGCTAGGCTTACAAATGCGTCAGGGCAGATAGCCTAGTACTAAACTAGGCAACTGAAAATAGCAAAGGCCATAAAACCTAGAATTCTAAGATCCCCTGCTGAAAAATATCAGAAAGTGGTTACTGTAGCATTCCACTTTGTCCTGAGGAAGAAAGCCATTTTGAGGGATGTTACCCTGTATGTATCCCAGAAACACTAGCAATGAGTCTGAATTACAGAAGATTTGTGATAATGTGAAAATCCAGGCGGTGAAGGTGCTCTACCCCAAACCAGACAATGGGATTTTGTTAGAGAATCTGTACAAGACTGTCTGAATGCCTTGTAACCTGAAATGGGCTGTTGCAGGAGTTAGGCACTTTGTAGTCTTAGAGTGGTTGACAATCCAAAGAGCAATCCAGAAAACTGAAAATGCAAACCAGACAGAAAATCATAAAAGTGCCTGAAATATGAGAACTGGACTAAGTCTTATAAATCAAGAGTTACTAGAATGAGAAGTAACCAATAAGTGAGAAAAGCATCCTGAACACAGTGTGCGTTTGTGGCCTGAAAATTCAAGTATTTAACATCATGATCTGACAATATTGCAGACAGATAGCGAAATTTAAATTGTTAATCGGATAAAGAAAATGGGCTTTAGACGTGTACGTTACTTTTGCAGGTAATAGCTGGCCCAAGACTTACTGTGAACCTAGACTGGTCCTCACTAGGTACCAAGTTGGGTACAAGTTTAGCTTCTGAACTGGAAAGGATCTTAAGAGTAGCTACCTATAGTCTACATTGGTAGGACAGACTTATCCCAGAGGTGAAAAGGGGTAGCCCTGGCTGTAAATGCCTTAGGTTCCTCCCTCAATTAATCCTGTAGTCCCTCCCAGAAGCCTAAGCCCAGGATTCAAAGCTTCAGAAATGATCTCAGGACCCCCTCTGTATCTGTCAATATCAATGTATATACTTTTTTCTTTGGAAAGATGTTGACCAAGACTTCTTGGGCACTACAAAGTCTGACTGCATTTTCCTGTGTGGGAATCAGAACAATCAGAAACGAAGTATCATTCAGTTGAAGAACATGCTGGAGTGCCCACGCTCTACTGTTACAGCTACAATTTTTCCATTATGTATTTTGCCCAGTTTTGAATTAATTTCATGTTCTTCTGCTACTTCAGTTTGACTTTATACTTCTGTTGAATTTTTCAATAAAAACTTAAGTTTTTGAACAAAAGTAAAGTCACTTCAGTCTCCACACTTTTGTAGCTTGCTTACATTTGAGATACTCACACACACTGATCAGACCGCACAGAACAAATATTTTGAATGGAAATATTTATGGGCTATTTGTTTAATTCACTCAACATTCCCAATAAGCAGCAGTTTTTAGAAGTAATAAAAGCCACAGAGCTAAATTACAAATCACCGCACAGTTAAATTCCACTTCAGATTAAAGTCCTGTGATATTTAAATTACGTAGTGCTGATGAGAATGTGTTCCACCATGTGATACAAAATGTGGTTCCATGATAATACCATGCACATGCCTGTCAAGTTTTCCCTGGTCTACAATGAGGACAACACCACTGCTTTCGCAGTTTCAGGCTGAAAGACCATATAAAATGCAAGGTGAGAAAAATGTGCGAGTCATGTTAAAAGGGATTACTCTCAAAGAATCTGTTTATGTGCAGCAATTTTCCCCATCTGGTTTGGAACATGTAAAGCCCAAGTGCAGACTGCCTGACAGTTTTTTTAAAGTTGTACAGAAGTGAATTATATAGTCAGAAAAGCAAACTATGTAAAAATCTGGAAGAGGTGTAAGGGTGAGTCTTGAGACAACTGTCTGTCCTTCCACCAGAGGATCCCTAAAAGTTTTACCTCAAGGTTATATTCCAAAATACTTCCATCATTAGCTGAATGTAAAAATGACCTAAGAAACTAAGAGTTCTTATCCTTTTGGGTTTTAGTTGACAGAGGTTAAAGAAAAACTATCCATTTTTTTCCTTTTCAAAAAATGATTCCCCGTGCTTGTAATTCATTAATCACACAGTAAAACAGCATAATTTATAATTACTCCCATTTGCTTTATGTCTAACATTTCTGTTTGCTCTTCTTTCATACATTTGTCTCCATCATGAAGGCTACCAAGATTAGCATAATTAGTTTAGGTCACTTAGTCCAACTACAGAGCCATTAAGAAAATGGGTCTTAAACAATGACATTTAAATGTGCCTCATCAGTCAGCAGATTGCCAGCTTCACACCACAGATAACAGTGTAGCAAACGTTTTCAAAACGCAAATGAACAAGAACTTGGTTGCATTTCCCTTTTATCAAACTGAGTGCAAAGAAAGCTTTAGTTTTCAGCTTCGCTTCTGTACATCATTTTATAAAAGTTCACATTTAGGGTATTTTGTTACAGTATTTTTGCATTGCATAGTCTTTTCTTGGCATAAGTCAGCGAGTTGGGGTAAGAAAATTAACAGGCTGTAATTCTAACTACAGTATTACAATGTGAATACACACACAACCCAAACACCTATAAATGACAGGGGTCAGATTTCTCAAACATGAACACTAAACTACAGTTGTTACTTGCCTGTCACACTGTTTCATTAAAATTCTGCATCAGATACGTCCACTAACAAAAATCAAAGGAAGCAAAGAAATGAAACAGACTGATGCAGTCGAGAGTCAGTTGCAGGACAGTTGTAATAAGAGAATCAATCAATAATCAAAGTAAATGATACCGTCAGTCATACCTCTCAACTGTACACAGAATGTGTAAATGATACCGTCAGTCACACCTCTCAACTGTACACAGAATGTGTAAATGATACCGTCAGTCACACCTCTCAACTGTACACAGAATGTGTAAATGATACCGTCAGTCACACCTCTCAACTGTACACAGAATGTGTAAATGATACCGTCAGTCACACCTCTCAACTGTACACAGAATGTGTAAATGATACAGTCAGTCACACCTCTCAACTGTACACAGAATGTGTAAATGATACCGTAAAAGTCACACCTCTCAACTGTACACAGAATGTGTAAATGATACCGTCAGTCACACCTCTCAACTGTACACAGCATGTGTAAATGATACCGTCAGTCACACCTCTCAACTGTAGACAGAATGTGTAAATGATACCGTCAGTCACACCTCTCAACTGTACACAGAATGTGTAAATGATACCGTCAGTCACACCTCTCAACTGTACACAGAATGTGTAAATGATACCGTCAGTCACACCTCTCAACTGTACACAGAATGTGTAAATGATACCATCAGTCACACCTCTCAACTGTACACAGAATGTGTAAATGATACCGTCAGTCACACCTCTCAACTGTACACAGAATGTGTAAATGATACCGTCAGTCACACCTCTCAACTGTACACAGAATGTGTAAATGATACCGTCAGTCACACCTCTCAACTGTACACAGAATGTGTAAATGATACTTTCACAACTGTTAGTCACACCTCTCAACTGTACACAGAATGTGTAAACGATACTTTCATAACTGTTAGTCACACCTCTCAACTGTACACAGAATGTGTAAATGATACTTTCATAACTGTTAGTCACACCTCTCAACTGTACACAGAATGTGTAAATGATACCGTCAGTCACACCTCTCAACTGTACACAGAATGTGTAAATGATACCGTCAGTCACACCTCTCAACTGTACACAGAATGTGTAAATGATACCGTCAGTCACACCTCTCAACTGTACACAGAATGTGTAAATGATTCCGTCAGTCACACCTCTCAACTGTACACAGAATGTGTAAATGATACCGTCAGTCACACCTCTCAACTGTACACAGAATGTGTAAATGATACCGTCAGTCACACCTCTCAACTGTACACAGAATGTGTAAATGATACCGCCAGTCACACCTCTCAACTGTACACAGAATGTGTAAATGATACCGTCAGTCACACCTCTCAACTGTACACAGAATGTGTAAATGATACCGTCAGTCACACCTCTCAACTGTACACAGATGGTGTAAATGATACCGTCAGTCACACCTCTCAACTGTACACAGAATGAGTAAATGATACCGTCAGTCACACCTCTCAAGTGTACACAGAATGTGTAAATGATACCGTCAGTCACACCTCTCAACTGTACACAGAATGTGTAAATGATACTTTCACAACTGTTAGTCACACCTCTCAACTGTACACAGAATGTGTAAATGATACTTTCATAACTGTTAGTCACACCTCTCAACTGTACACAGAATGTGTAAATGATACTTTCATAACTGTTAGTCACACCTCTCAACTGTACACAGAATGTATAAATGATACCGTCAGTCACACCTCTCAACTGTACACAGAATGTGTAAATGATACCGTCAGTCACACCTCTCAACTGTACATCGAATGTGTAAATGATACCGTCAGTCACACCTCTCAACTGTACACAGAATGTGTAAATGATACCGTCAGTCACACCTCTCAACTGTACACAGAATGTGTAAATGATACCGTCAGTCACACCTCTCAACTGTACACAGAATGTGTAAATGATACTTTCACAACTTAGTCACACCTCTCAACTGTACACAGAATGTGTAAATGATACCGTCAGTCACACCTCTGAACTGTACACAGAATGTGTAAATGATACCGTCAGTCACACCTCTGAACTGTACACAGAATGTGTAAATGATACAGTCAGTCACACCTTTCAACTGTACACAGAATGTGTAAATGATACCGTCATTCACACCTCTCAACTGTACACAGAATGTGTAAATGATACCGTCAGTCACACCTCTCAACTGTACACAGAATGTGTAAATGATACCGTCAGTCACACCTCTGAACTGTACACAGAATGTGTAAATGATACCGTCAGTCACACCTCTCAACTGTACACAGAATGTGTAAATGATACTTTCACAACTGTTAGTCACACCTCTCAACTGTACACAGAATGTGTAAATGATACTTTCATAACTGTTAGTCACACCTCTCAACTGTACACAGAATGTGTAAATGATACCGTCAGTCACACCTCTCAACTGTACACAGAATGTGTAAATGATACCGTCAGTCACACCTCTCAACTGTACACAGAATGTGTAAATGATTCCGTCAGTCACACCTCTCAACTGTACACAGAATGTGTAAATGATACCGTCAGTCACACCTCTCAACTGTACACAGAATGTGTAAATGATACCGTCAGTCACACCTCTCAACTGTACACAGAATGTGTAAATGATACCGTCAGTCACACCTCTCAACTGTACACAGAATGTGTAAATGATACTTTCACAACTGTTAGTCACACCTCTCAACTGTACACAGAATGTGTAAATGATACCGTCAGTCACACCTCTCAACTGTACACAGAATGTGTAAATGATACCGTCAGTCACACCTCTCAACTGTACACAGAATGTGTAAATGATACCGTCAGTCACACCTCTCAACTGTACACAGAATGTGTAAATGATACCGTCAGTCACACCTCTCAACTGTACACAGAATGTGTAAATGATACCGTCAGTCACACCTCTCAACTGTACACAGAATGTGTAAATGATACCGTCAGTCACACCTCTCAACTGTACACAGAATGTGTAAATGATACCGCCAGTCACACCTCTCAACTGTACACAGAATGTGTAAATGATACCGTCAGTCACACCTCTCAACTGTACACAGAATGTGTAAATGATACCGTCAGTCACACCTCTCAACTGTACACAGAATGTGTAAATGATACCGTCAGTCACACCTCTGAACTGTACACAGAATGTGTAAATGATACCGTCAGTCACACCTCTCAACTGTACACAGAATGTGTAAATGATACCGTCAGTCACACCTCTCAACTGTACACAGAATGTGTAAATGATACCGTCAGTCACACCTCTCAACTGTACATAGAATGTGTAAATGATACCGTCAGTCACACCTCTCAACTGTACACAGAATGTGTAAATGATACCGTCAGTCACACCTCTCAACTGTACACAGAATGTGTAAATGATACCGTCAGTCACACCTCTCAACTGTACACAGAATGTGTAAATGATACCGTCAGTCACACCTCTCAACTGTACACAGAATGTGTAAATGATACCGTCAGTCACACCTCTCAACTGTACACAGAATGTGTAAATGATACTTTCACAACTTAGTCACACCTCTCAACTGTACACAGAATGTGTAAATGATACTTTTATAACTGTTAGTCACACCTCTCAACTGTACACAGAATGTGTAAATGTTACTTTCATAACTGTTAGTCACACCTTTCAACTGTACACAGAATGTGTAAATGATACCGTCATTCACACCTCTCAACTGTACACAGAATGTGTAAATTATACCGTCATTCACACCTCTCAACTGTACACAGAATGTGTAAATGATACTGTCAGTCACACCTCTCAACTGTACACAGAATGTGTAAATGATACCGTCAGTCACACCTCTGAACTGTACACAGAATGTGTAAATGATAGTCAGTCACACCTCACAACTGTACACAGAATGTGTAAATGATACCGTCAGTCACACCTCTCAACTGTACACAGAATGTGTAAATGATACCGTCAGTCACACCTCTCAACTGTACACAGAATGTGTAAATGATACCGTCAGTCACACCTCTCAACTGTACACAGAATGTGTAAATGATACCGTCAGTCACACCTCTCAACTGTACACAGAATGTGTAAATGATACCATCAGTCACACCTCTCAACTGTACACAGAATGTTGAGATACTCATTTTTGGTCCATTTCTCAAAATTGTGGTTTTCTGGTAAGTCATTGGCAAATCACCAAGGGTTAAAGTCAGAAAATAAATGACAGACATGTGAGCTTCAGACTTCACACCCTTCAGAAAATTGACACCAATGCAAAACCTGCTAGTTTGTAAGAGCAGTATTTAAAAAGTGTCCCTATTTTTGGGGCCTTTGTCCCAATCACAGATGGCTTTGTCCAGATTTCATGCTATTTTATATTACGTGATTGAACAGTGAATGTTCAATCACAATACCTCTACCCCTAAATGTAGGAATGCCACAATATTGAATGGCAAAAAAAAAAAAAAAAAAAAAAAGCATAACAGGGGTCAAGCTCCCCCTGCACCCCACACCTTCCGCTACTTAAATATACAAACTTTGAGAACGCACTACAGTGCCAACAATGGAAAACTTCCATGTCTGCACTGTACAGACATCTCCATTGAACTGTTTGACATTTAGAGGTTGATTACTTTTTCGAACATTTCACTGTTCAATCACGTAATACAGAGTCATACAAAATCATGCTACCCACAGCAGTCCCTTTTATATTAAAGCCATTTTTGTGTATAACAATTTGGAAAATAATAACCTCTTACTTTGCTACAGAGAATAGTTATACAGAAAAGTTTGATATATTGAAAATCATATTTTCAGTTTTTGGGTGTGGTTCTCTAACCGATATAGACTCAAGATTCACAGACTTACTAGGGTAACAACCCAAGGGGGCATTCTAAGCTTAGCCAAGTTTTCCCAAAATAATGTCCTGTACATGGAGGATATGACAAAGGGAAAATGGCTTACCAACTGTAAAACTTCTGGTAAATGCCCCTTGGCTATTTAAAACTAAAACTTGTAGGCACGTGTTATAATAAAACCTTTAATAGTGATCCCTCTTGACATGGAGTATAAATGTAACAGTTATATCTTGTCTGAATATTGGGATTTGCTATTAATGCCTGAATGGGAGAAGGCTAAAAAAAAAAAAATTACTGCCATATACAAAAGTGAACAGTGAAAATATGGTGACATGTTTGTCTTGAAAATAGTGACATTTTTCACATACTTTATTGTAGAAAGACTAATAATTTATTCGTAGAAAATTATACAAATAGATATTTCCCACCACAAACTCAGCATCTGTCAAGTGTACTCTTGAGCATCCTGACCAGAACATCCCACAGCTTATCTTCACTCTGCAATCATTAAATCATCATGCTTTATCTGTATCATAGAAGCATCCTTATATAGTTACAGCAGCATTCATTTTACATTTTCTGCAATAGCTCACACCATGCTCTCATTCAGAGAGACTAAAAATCATATCTACCATACTGTATGTTATCATAATACATACACAAAAATTAGTCACAAATGTAAAAACGTCACAATCCAATATGAATACCTTTAAAATGAAATACAAGGCTCTGTAAATGCAAAATGTGTGTTTAATTTAATACGACAAGTTCACATTTGCTAATTGTAACTGTTTTAATGAAACAGAACAATGAAGGAATACATTTATATTAGCATTCAGTGGTCTGCAAAACAAGTGGAAATGTTTATTCAAATGTCCTATAATTTTTTGGCAAACAAGTAAAATGTGAAAAATTTCCATACATAAATAGCTGTAAAAACAGATGGCAAGTTAGCATGCTTTTCAAAGCTGTTCAGCTTCTGAATGGAAATCAGAGAAATTGGAGTTCAATTGGAAATTACAACAGAAGAGAACAGACTGTGTACCTGCTTGTTTCCTGCAGTTACAAAACCTTTTTACAGCATTAAAGTTGATCACACTTCCACTCCTTGAAAATGTGGAAGTCAGATAAATAGAATGTGTTGGAACCAAAGGCTGAGTAGAGTATTTTGCACAGGATTGTACTTTTATCTAATGGATTTTGCCACAAACAGTGTACAACCCACACCCACAGTACAAAAAAAAAAAAACATTCCATCCCTTGATCCTACACATCAGCAACACAATGTCTACACACTTACAAGTCTGTTGCGCCCACAACCATAACTTTCGGGTAATTCCTCCCACATAAAACCATAACTTTCTGGTAATTCCTCCCACATAAATTCCTCAGACCCTAGAGCAGAAGAAACTTCTTCAGATCTCTCAGGAGTAAACGAAATTCCTTTAGGTTGTGGACATGCAGTTTTATCTGGTACTTGGGAGGAGTCAGGCTGTGTGATGTTAGGATCACAAGGTAGGAAAAGAAGGTTCTGTGAAACAAAACAATGTTCCATTAAACGTTGATCAATGAGCAAAACTTTCATGAAGCTTACAATTTTAAAACAGAACAAAATGTTTTAGCATCAGACAATTTTAAAATACTTTAAACCACAGTGGCAAGATGTTGACAAATGTTACTAATTTGTTATATTATTATACTTGAAAACATCAAAACTGTAACTTTGCAAATGTGACTTCTGTACCGTCTCTTGGGTTGTAACCAAATATAACCATGAAAGCCAACCATAGCAAAAACAAACAAAATACATACAATGCAAACTTTTAGCATCTGATGAAATACCTTGCCAGCCAGTGTCAAGACCTTTGGCCAACTGTTGCTGTCAGTAATATTAAGTGTGAACTTACACAAAGTGTTGGCAGACTGTATCCTGTACGGTTTCTCTCAGAGTATTAATAATTGTGTAGGACAGAAATGTAAAGCATGAAAGACAAACCATAAGAAAAAACAGAACATAAATATGGACAATGAAAACACAATACAGAAAAAAGAAAAAAATGAGATGTGGAATATTGCCACACTCAACACACGGATACAGGTGGGTTCATGGGAGTTTGCCAGTGATGGCTACACAATTTACAGACCTGGAAAAGGCATATGACTGCACTCCTTGGAATGCCCAGTAGAAGGGGCTATGAAGTCCCAGCACCACTGCCATCTGTGATTCTAACACCATATTTGAGAAGGAAGAGTTTTTTTATTCAGATTCTATACAATTAGAGTATAGACATCTGTATACATTGACTATTTAACAATCCGCCCTGGAGTAACCTGTTATAACTTTATCTGGTGAATGCGTTAAGATTAAGTGAAATTATAAGATATGATGTTGCAATCAAGATGGACTGAGTGGAGTGAAAGTTCCCATGATGCTGCAGTTGTGTATCCTGTTAGAGGAGAGTAGTCAGTTGGAATCAAAGGTTTCTTTTATAACTCTTATCCATGGTGTGAGAGTCTCCCTAGTGACTGCTGTTGGTAAGCCAGCAAGACAAAGCGCAGACAGAACGCTGGCGATGAGGGTCCTCATGTTCTCCCAAAGCGCTGCTGGTACACCAAGATAAAGTGCAGACAGAATGCTTGAGGCAGGGCTACCCATGTGACTTAGCAAGGAATTGGCTGTCAGGTCTGTAGAGTTAGTTTTTGGGCAACAGAAGTAAGGCGGTGGCTAACCTCAAGCCAAGCAAGTTTACGTGAAAAGCAATGGTGGGTTTGAGTTCTGCCCACAAGTAATGTGTGTAACTGTACTGCAGATACTGATCAAGCAGAAGTTAAATAATTCCAGAAATGGGACGCAAACAAAAGGGATGGGAAGACTTAGGACTTTGATACAGCAACTAGTGTTTTCTGTTAGGAATGTATTTGCACTGTATAATCTGTCTAATGTGAAGTTCTTGGGATTAGCTTTTGTACATTAATGCTGGTTCTAAGCTACACGTTCCGTCCAAGGTCAGGCACATTATCCAATACCAGTGGGAGACTAACCATGGTCCCAGTAAGTAGATTTCCCCTAATCTCTGATGAAAAACAGATTAATAACCAGTCTGGGTGATTGAATGGGTAAAGGTTGCCAAGGCAGCACTATGCTTGATAGTTGAGGGCAGCCTGTTCTAGAAATAGGCAACACATTAGGTTAGTCAGTTGTCACACTTTCTGGTTATTGATACAGTAAGACTTGGGTCAATAGGGTGGGTGTTGCTTTACCACCGGCTCTATTTAAGTGAAAAAAAGCAGTGTGTGCAGGGTCATTCACAGCATGTATGGCTAAGCAGAGGAGTCTGTATGACACCAAGTACAGGGACAAGGTCTTTTATTCTGTCAGCACAGCTAATTACGGAGACCCGAAATCATTCTGATGAGGAAACTTCAGGTTAATGAAAAGGAGTTAAAGTGATACTGAATTTCCATTAGTGGGAGAAGAAGAGTGAAAGGAAAAAAGTTTGGATCTGTGGAGAACTTTATATGGATTGATGTTTGGAAGAGGAAAGCATTGATGTTTGGGAGAGGAAAGCAGACTGGCTTTTAAAAGGTATTTAAGAGAAGATCTAGGCCATTTAACCATGATTAAAGTGACTTATTTTGTACGATTGAGAGCATTTAAAGGATTTGCTGGAAACTGTGATGCGACCCCATTATGTCTTACCTATTAATATGATAACTAAAAGTGGACCAAGTACAGAGTCCTATAGAACCTCTGACAGTAACTGGGTGGATGTAACATGGTTTCAGTTTACAAGCAGAGCCCAGCCACTGAGAACAGGAGAACCACCTCCCTGTACTCTCTGCAAAGATTAAAAAAAAAGGTGTTGAAACGTGTACAGTACCAAATGCATTTAGCGTATGCAGAGGTACCAGCATACGAACCAAGTTCACTGCAGATTATTCAATACAGTAGAGCAGATCTGTATTAGTTCAATGATTAGGACTATGGGCTGCATGGTAATCAGATTATGACCAAGTAGCAAAGGAGTAGTTTATGGGTACATTTTTCTAGAATCTTTGAAAGGGGGAGAAGTAGAAGTAATGCAGTGTCAGGTAGCTACTGAGGGGTGCAAAGGAACTAGAATGGATTGTTTCCACCAGAATGCCCTTTTAAGACCATGCGCATTGGTATTGTTATAGGGCATGTGACAGATGGTGCAGTCAATTTAAGAAAAACGCGTAGTTATTGATCTATGTTCAAGTAGCAGTTTGCGAGCTTCAGAAATTCTAACCATGGAAATTCTGAAGGGTGGAGGTGGTGTGGGGAGATTCAAGGTGAAAAATTGGATATGATGAGTTTATGCATTGAGTAAATAAATAGTGACAGTTATTTTTCTGCTGTTGAAGCACCTTCTACTTAATGCAGCTGATGTTCAAGGGGGAAAAAAAATCAAAGTCTATACAAGTCATTGTCCCATTACATTCAGCCTTAACTAAGCCAATCATTGAATACAATACCCAACATTAGGATGGGACTCGCTAGACATATCAAGCAGTTAGTAAGACTGCAAGATTCCCAACTAAGGTCACTGGCTTAAAAAACCCAAGTTATCAAAAAAGAATGGAAGCAGTGTCCCTATATTCTCTATCTTACAGACTTTGAGAGATAGATGCATTGCCTACCAATGCCATTAGAGGCCCAGTGGTCTTGGATCTTTCACAAATACCAGAACTAGGATCCAAATCTTTACCAGTGTATAAAAGATTGAGAGAGAACACTTCTGTTCACTGCCCCCCCCCCCCCACTTCCATTCGGACACTGCACCTTCCACACTTGTTTATTTCACAAGCACAGCAAATTAACCAGTGAAATACATAATCTCCTTTCAAGTGAGAACGGGATGACCAGATGGGTTTTCACAATTCATTCCTGGCTTGACTGGCCTGGCTGTCCTTGGATTTGGGGGTCAGTATGAGGGTGGGCACTGACAAGGAGCAAGTGGTCATAAGATTCAATTATCTCCTAATTCCTATGATAGTCTACTTAATGGAATGGGAGGGGTGTGAAAGTAACCAGGGTGGAGAAGCTGGTCAGCCAATTTCCAGAATCTTTTTTTGGATGGCATGTTGTATTTGCTGCTTAAGAAAATATGACTTCTGCTGGCCAGGAAGGCATTTTTACATTACAAGCTGTACAAAATGTATTGAAGTTGGCATTGGGGGGAATCCATGATGCTGGTCTCAGAGGTGGCCTCTGTTGGTCAATAGCCATTTCCAGAGTTCATTCAAGCAGACACTAAAATCAGCACCTATTGCCTCTGTCCAAGAGTTACACGGGTGGAACCCCCAGGGTAAATTCCAGGTTACTCATCCAAATTACTTAAACAGGGCCAATAAGGGGCTTTGTTTAACAATAGGAAACTTGTTCCAAAGGTGGGGCAACCTCAGAGACAAATCTGTCCCAAGTTCTGTAGATGTCATGTACCAGATTTAGGTCCTTTAAGTGAATGACCATGTGCCCTTGGACTTGCAAATGTGCAGCATTTCCATTAAAGCCGGGTCAGAGACTGTTCTATATGCAAGGCATAGGTCACCTCTGCGCAGTGTGTATGACACAGTAAAGTGACAATGATCTCAGTCTGTCCATGTAAAACTGATCTTGAAGATCCTGAATCTTCTTTGTAAGGAACCTTTGTGGTCTCCAATTGCTGCAGGTGTTTAGAAAGAAACATACCAAAGGAGCATTGTATGCTATTACTGGCCTGATGAGGAAAGAACAGGGGGTTAACCTTTTCTGGAGGTAATGTCCTTATGAGATGAACAAAATAAGATGCCCTTCTTACCAATGTGGAGACGTGGTGATCAAAAGCTAAAGTTGCTGTCCACAGATCTCTCACCACTGACTGTGTGCTTAGGTATTGCTACTGATGTAGTACTTTGCAGGAAACATCACCCTTGAAGGGAATGAATGCATTTTTTTGCATTAAGGTCAAGACCATGACTTTGGCACCTAGTCATTAGTCTGCATTAAGACCTTCTTGCAGGATGTTATCACTAGGGGTTTCAATGATTGCTCCCAGTTTGCAGTCAGCAAATTTTGTCAGCCAGTCCTTTAGTTTAGCCTGCACTTTGAATTTGAAGTAGATTATGAACAGCAGGGGTCCCAGAAAGTACAATTGTGTACCTACCATACATTTAGATGTTAGTGTATTCACTGTTGCAGTCATTACACTAGGGTTATCCTGCTGGCAGGCTACCAGCAGTCTGCCAGAATTCCAAAGTCTAGGTCCAGCGTCAGTTGCTGTCGCCTCTTCCCTGACGTCAGTGCGCCGGGGTATAAAAGATGCAGCAGACGCCATTTCTTGCCCCAGATGTCAGGTGCCCCCCCGAAGGGTAGGCTAAAAAATTATGCCAATAAAAATGCACACAGTAAAACAAACATTACCTTAATCTACAAGCAAATACACCACATAGGTTGTATAAGAAAGAAAGAGAAGTCTCAGCAAAGAAAGGGGGATGGTGGGTGGGTAACTTGGACTGCAACAGTGAATACACTCGAACGTCTACATTTATGGTAGATAACTGTACTATGTTTGTAGAATCCCAAAGCTGAGGTTGGGTGGCTGGTTCTAAATGGAATTAGGCAAGGCTATAAGGCCCTGCAGAACTGCAGTAGCGAAGCCTGCTCTGGCTTTAGAATAAAGAGGCAAGTGGTAGTGCCTTGTAAAAGTGTGCACTGAAGTCAGAGTTGCAGCCTCTAAATGTCCTTTGTTTAAGTCTGCTCTCTAGTCGAATGGGGCCTAATGCCCTTAGGCACTGATTTGCCATGTTGAGAATAGCAGAAACAAATGCAATGGCCTATCCACTTTGATAGTCTGCTTTGAAATGGCCTTTCCTTGGGATCCTGCAGGGTATGCCACCAGAAGTTGCTCTGTTTTTCCTGAAAGCTTTAGTTCTGTCCAAATAGAAGTGTAGTTGTCCATGTCCAAAGAATGCAGAAATCTCTCCCCCTTATTCTGTGGGTTTGGGTAAAAGATAGGCAAATGCAAAGTTTGATTGAGGGCCACACTAGTCACTACTTTAGGCATAAAAGGGTTTGTTCTCAGAGAAACCGTCTGGATGAAAGATAAAGGTTCCACAGCCATTAATGCCTGAAGCTCAAGACTCTTCTTGAAGTGATTGCAAGGAGCAGAGCTGTTTTCCCCATGATAAAAAAATGTTTATCAGCTGTATTGGCTGGCTCGAAAGGAGGCAGTGTGAGTTTTTCAAAGACGAAATTGAGATCTCATGTAGGTGTTGGTCTTGTTTTTGGCCCCTCTGAGGTACTGCCTTAGTAGTGGATGCGAAAAAAATAGGAGGGTCCTTATTGTAATGAGCTGAAATGGCAGAGGCATGGATCTTGACTGATGAGGATAGGCCTTTAGGCATCTCAGTTGAGTACTGAGAAATTTGAATATTGTAAAATTTGAGGAATGTTTGGTTCCAGTGTATCAAAACCTTGTGCCCGATTCCAGGCACTGAATCTTTCTGCATAAGATTTCCTGGTGCTTGTGCTTGGCCTTCTGGCCTCCAGAATCAATAACGGCCTTGGAAAGAGGGTTGTGAATGGTCACTGTATTCGCCATGCTGCCAGATTTAGGGTTTTGAGTTGGCTGTGCAGGATCTGGTTGTTCTGTTGGGTCAGTAAGTGAGGAATAAGAGGCAAGGTCCAGGCTGGGCCCTGTGACAAGCTCTTAAGATTGGATACCAGTGCTGGCATGGCCAGTATGGGGCAATCAGTATCGTTTTTGGCTTCTCTTGTCTGAGCTTTAGGAGTACCTTGGATAGGAGAGGCAGTGGAGGAAAAGCATAAACTGTGAGGGTTTTCCAGCTGAAAGATATGGCACCCCAAAGGGGCTGCCAAAAGATAAGTGCTCGGTGCTGGCAGATGAAAGTCATTGGGACTGTTTTCTGTAGGGCTGTGATTTGTCTGCTTTTGGAGGTAGGAGCACTCCACTGTTTAGGCCTATAAGTGCCTTGTGGCAGAGATCTGCCGCTGTGGCCTGACACTGGAAAGGACCAATTCTTAGTAGACCAAAACCACAGTAAAAGTAGCAAAAACCAAGAAAGAAATGTCCACTCCGCCAGCAGAGACAATTCAAATAGCAGTACAAAAACTTCTTTATTCCAGGTAGCGAAACAAATGTGCAAGAATAGAAGACAAGCGCTTTCGCCCGGATCCTTCCAGGCTTTATCAAGTCAAAACAGTGAAAAATCCTAAGCGAATGCTTAAATACAGTTCTTAATTGATCACATGCCAATCATGACAATCCCATTTATTTCAAGAATTTTCATAAACATTAATTAAAAATCATTTAAAAACATTATAGACAAGTGTTGTTATTTAAGAGACATGTATTTGAAGTTAATGTGGAATGTTATGAATTTGTGGTTGTCCGTGCATAGGCACGGTTTATAATTTAATCAGAGGTTCTGTATACATCCTGAAGTGCAAAGTGCGTAATATCCATGCAGGTCTATGTGTGTGAACATGATAATAAATTAGTTAAAAATCTGAATGATGACAGTGACAAGTTTGGATGATTTTGTTAGTTAATTTATAGGCTTACTATCGTTTCCAATTTTATTCATCATGTTTATGTGATCGTGTATAATAAAATTAATGGTCTAAAAGATTTTTTAATTGCTAAAAATCATAAAAAATCGTAAATAAGTTAAAAACTTTAGAACAACAACCCGCTGAATGGTGGAATCAAATGAAAAATGAAAAATAGGGGGGGGGGGGGGGGATTGAAGTAACTGTAATGTGGTTAACTAGAGTCTAGCCCTTCTAAGTTTTAGGACAGAGCCTATGCTCAAAGTGCCATTGAGGCCTGGGGTTTTGCCTGCATCAAGTTTGAGCTGCCATATCAGCTCTCTATATTCTAGCGTAGACTCCCAGTCTCCCCCTCTAACGTTGGGAGTCACCTGTTCAAGGATCAGGAATGTTAGTTTGTAGTTGGACCAATTCTAAGTAGGTCAGTTCCTGCTAAATCTAGGTGGCTGTACCTGTAAGAAATCCTTTACTGTTGGCATAGCTTTCGCTTTGTCCTCCCATTTTCTTCAAAACCTCCTCTGCTTTACCAAATAAAGTATCATGCTGTAATGGAGGATCTAATAATTTTGCTTTAACATATCAGGCAGATTCTGTTCCTTTAACCAAGCATGCCTTCTATTGACAGAACCCATGACTGCAGTCCTGCAAGAGGCCTCCAAAGAATCAAATCCACATTGCAATGTATGCTTTCCTACTTGTTCAGTTGCATGCAATAAATCCTGCAATTCCTTATTTTCAGCACATTCAGAGTTTAACATTTTCTGTTTAATCAGACCGTAGGTATTGCTGACATTTAAGCATATGAAATTGACAATTTAAAGCCATTAAAGCCAGAGTAGCAGAAGTGTACCCCCCCCCATCTATCTAGAGACCTAGAATCCCAGTCAGATGGAATAGGGTTTTTTGCAGTAGCAGCTTTGACCCCTTTGGGACCCTGAGAAATAGTTTCTGGGTCAGCAGCAGGGTTTTCTTTTTAAAAGAAATTTATGAGAATCTGGGACCCTGTGGAGCAGTGGGGTAGAGAGTCTGGTGAAAGACCGGACTCTAAAAATACATCATCCACTATGTCTAGCACAGGGGGAATAGCCAGGGGCCTGTGCTGAGGAAGTAACAAAATCTTTAAGCCTTTTCTTAGATTCTGAGTAATCTTGGCTCTCCCAGTGGAAGTGTTCCCTCATGGTATGCAAGGTTTCCCCAAAGGAATAATCCTCAGGAGGAGAGGCTGAAGGGATAGATTCTTCAGCATCAGAATCCTCATAGGGAGGAAGATAGTATTCTGGATCCAAAGAGGAGTCAGAGGAAATGGAAACCTGATCTGAATGAGTCATATTCCATCTCTTGCCTAGGCCTTATCAGGAGGGGGATGGGAGCCCCTGATCAGAGTAATTAGATCTTCGGCCATTTTGAGCAACCGGGGTTTTTTTTTTTTTAGGCATTGAGGCCTGTCCTGGAGATTGCTGTACTTGTTTGTCTTTTGAACTGCTTTATTCTTGGATTTTGATGCTGAAGTTGGCTTTACAGATGCCTGCTCAGTGGCTTCTGACCCATCTGAAGGGAATTTCAAAAGTGTCCAATACCTTGAGTATCCAGAGGCCTAGCTGGCGCCATGTGGGAGTAGTCAGCGGCCTGTGGCTCTGAGGTAGCGAGCGTCAGGGGCTGTGAAAGCACCTCACTGAGAACTGGCAAACATCTTAGAAGAAGCCTAGTCTGTTTTAGACCTCTGATGCCAGTCCTTTTTCCCTTGCACTTTGTGACCTCAGGTAGTCGGCTGTTCCGCCAGCATTGTATAATTAAATCTTCGGCCAAGTAATGAAAGGCAAAATCAAACCAACGCTTAAATAGTGCATTGGTTAAATCTAGCACAAAACAGACAGCTAGCAATGTTGTGATCAGGGCCTAGGCAAGGAAAATCCTTGAGGTAGTATTTGCTTCCCACAAGAAATACAATTAACTTTTTCTGACATCGGTCTGGAGCAAGAAAAAATTCCCCCAATGGGGTACTTAGCTTTAATGAAGACTTCAGATCTGAAATTAGATTTCGAAAATCTCAGGAGTCGGCCGACAGGCACTTGCCAACTGCTTTTGCTTCAGGCACCACGCAGCAAGAAAGACTGAAGAAAATGGCATCAGCTGAATCTTATACCCCTGGCGCACTGACATCTGGGAAGAGGCAACAGCAACTGACGCCAGACCTAGACTTTGGAATTCTGGCAGACTGCGGTTAGCCTGCCAGCAGGGTAAAAGTACAGTTTTGTACCTACCATAAATGTAGATGTTAGAGTGTATATACTGCTGCAGTCATCACACTTGGGTTATCCTGCCATCAGGCGGTCCCGCAGTTGGCCGAATTCCAAAGTCTTGGTCCAGCATCGGTTGTAATCACTTCTTCCCTGACGTCAGTGCGACAGGGGTATAAAAAGAGGAAGCCAACGCCATTTTCTTCAGTTTCTTGCCCCAGATGTCAGGTGCCCCCAACTAGGAAGGCAATACAAAAGATAAACAATAGTACTAGCTGTTAGCAAATACACCATATAGGCATGCACCTTGTATGCAGAGGGGATGGTGGGAGGGTAACCTGGACTGCAGCAGTATATACACCAACCTCTACATTTATGGTAGGTACAAAACTGTACTATGTTCATAGTGTTATACTGCTGCAGTCATCACACTTGGGTTGAATCCCAAAGCTATGGATGGGTGGCTGGTACTAAACTGGGTTAGGCAAAGCTAGGATGCCCTGCAGAACTGCAGTGGCAAAACCAGCTCTGGTTTTGAGTATAATGGAAGATGGTAGTGCTTGGTAAAGGCATGCACTGAACTCCAAGTAGCCGCCTCCAGAATGTCCTTGGGTGGAACCCCCCCCCCCCCCGAGGAAGGCTGCAGAGGTTGCTGTAGCCCTGGTAGAATGGGACCCAATATTAACAGGCACGGCTTTCCCATGGTGTGAGTAGCAAAAGCAGATACAATGTGCTATCCATTTGGAGATGGCCTGTTTTGAAATAGCCTTTCCTTGTGAACCTGCAGCATAGGATATAAAGAGTTGGTCAGTTTTTCTGAAGGTCTTTGTCTTATCCAAATAGTAACGTAGCTGTCTGTGAATGTCCAAAGAGTGAAGGAGTCTCTCCTTTATTCTGGGGGTTTGGATAAAAGGTGGGTAAATGGTCTGATTCAAAGCCACACTGGATACTACCTTTGGCATAAAGGTAGGGTTGGTTCGTAAAGAGACTGTCCTGATGGAAAATGATGAAAGGTTCCACTGCTATAAGTGCCTGTAGTTCTGAGATCCTGCGTGCTGAGGTGATAGCCAGCAACAGAGCCGTTTTCCATGACAAGTGTTGTATTTCTGCTGAGAAGGCTGGTTCGAAAGGAGGCAGTGTTAATTTTTCTAAAACGAAGTTGAGGTCCCAAGCTGGTGTTGGGGGTTTTCTGGGGGGTCTTGTATTCTTAGCCCCTCTGAGAAACTACCTTAAAGGATGCGAGAATATGGGAGGATCTGTATTATATTGAGCTGAAATGGCTGAAGCATGGATCTTAATGGATGAGAAAGAAAGGCCTTTGTGTAGCATCTTGGTTAAGTATTGCAGTATTTTAGGAATGCTTGGTATCCAATGATTGTGGCATTTAGCCTGGTTCCATGCACAAAATCTTTTCCATTTGTCTTGAGTAAGTTTTTCTGGTGCTGGGCCTCCTGGCCTCCAAAATGACATTCACGACATCCTGTGAGAGAAGTGTTGGATAACTCAAGGTATTCTCCATATAGCTAAATTTGAAGTCCTGAGCTGACTGAAGGATCTGAGAGTTTTGCCAAGTCAACAGAAGTGGGAATTGAAGCATGATCCATGGAGGGCTGTGAGTCAAGTTCCTTAGTAATAGGTACCAGTGCTGACGTGGCCAGTCCAGAGCAATGAGGATCATTTGTGGTCTCTATTGACCAAGGTATTACTGAAAGTCAGATCAGAGAGGTAGTGGTGGGAAGGCGTAGACTGTCAATGCTGTCCAACTGAATGATAGGGCATCCACTTTCCAGGCTAGGGAATAAGCCCTTGTGCAAAATTTCTGTAGTTGGCAATTGTTGGGGGAGGCAAATAGATGTCTGGGTGTCCCCACCTTTGAGTCAGTGAAAATACTTGTGGGTTAGTCTCCACTCGTGCAATCTGTCATATTTCTGCTCAATTCGTCTGCCAATATGTTTTCCTTTCCTGGCAGGAATTGTGCTTGCAGTTGTATTTGGCAAGTCAATGCTGTGTTCCACAAGGTCATTGCCTGTCTGCATAAAGGGTAGGAGTGTGTTCCTCCCAGTTTATGTACCACATAACGGTGGTGTTGTCTGTCCTTAGTAGTTGTCCTGGGTGAGGTCCTTGAAGGCCGTCAGTGCATTTTGCACAGCTAGCATCTCCTTTTGGTTGATGTGTAGATGCATTTGTTTTGCAGACCATTTGCCCTGTATGCACTGTCCTGCCATGTGCGCTCCCCAGGCATAGCCTGATGAATCTGTTGTCATAGTTTGGTTTGCTGGAGGTAAGACAAAAGGAAGACCCTTGTTTGACATGCTTGTGCCCACCATAGGAACTCTTTTTGAAGGCAGGGAATGAGAGGTATACTTGTTTCGAGGCTGTGCCTGTGTTGAGTCCATACACTTCAGGTACCATTGTAATTTCCACATACGCAGCTTTGCATATGGAATTAGTTGAATGCAGGATGCCATGAACCCCAATGCCTGCAGGATTTTCCTTGCAGTGAGCTGGGTAAAAGTTGCCATCTTTTTGAAGTATTGAGTCAGTTTGTCTGGTGTGAGATAAACCATCTGGGCCGTTGAATTTAAGCTGGCACCCAGGAATATTATCTGTTGTGAGGGTATTAGCTTTGACTTTGTTTACTGTGTACCCTAGGCAACTTAACAGCTTTTTTACAAATGCCAGATGCTGTAATAGAATGTGTTTGCTGTCTGCCTGATCAGGCAGTCATCCAGATATGGATAAATTTGTATTCCTTGTTGTCTGCAGTATGCAATTACTGATGCCAGGCATTTTGTAAATACGCTGGGCACAGTAGATAAGCCAAAGGGCAATGCAGAGAATTGATAATGTGTTGTACCTGCCAAAAATCCGAGGTATCTTCTGCAATCTTGTCTGATAGGGACATGCAGGTATGCCTCTGAGGTCCAACGTTACCAGCCAAGACTCCTTGCCCAGCATGGGAAGAAGCTGCTGTAGTGTCAGCATTTTGAATTTGGGCACCTCCAGGTATGTGCGTTTAGAATTGAGAGGTCTAGAATGGGTCTCCAGGCTTTGTCCTTTCTTAGTACTAGAAATAGTCTTGAGTAAACCTTGCTCCTTTGCAGGTACCTTTTGAATTGCTTTCATATCCATGAGAGCTGAAATTTGCATTTGTGCCTCTGCCCATTGGTTTGGAGGCAGATTTGGCATGCCTCTCATCCGTGGTAAGGTGTGAAAATGGAATCTGTAGCCCCAGGTAATATCCAGGACCCATTTGTCCTTTATGATATGTCAATTTTGTGGAAATTAGAGCCAGTTTTCCTCCCAAAGGTGCTGCCAGGGCAATTTTGCTTGGCAGGCGAAGAGGAAAGTCATAGTGTTGGTCTCCGCCTGAAGGGTCGAGATCTTTGGTCTCCGCCTGAAGGGTCGAGATCTTTGGTCTCCGCCTGAAGGGTCGAGATCTTTGGTCTCCGCCTGAAGGGTCGAGATCTTTGGTCTCCGCCTGAAGGGTCGAGATCTTTGGTCTCCGCCTGAAGGGTCGAGATCTTTGGTCTCCGCCTGAAGGGTCGAGATCTTTGGCCTCCGCCTGAAGGGTCGAGATCTTTGGCCTCCGCCTGAAGGGTCGAGATCTTTGGCCTCCGCCTGAAGGGTCGAGATCTTTGGCCTCCGCCTGAAGGGTCGAGATCTTTGGCCTCCGCCTGAAGGGTCGAGATCTTTGGCCTCCGCCTGAAGGGTCGAGATCTTTGGCCTCCGCCTGAAGGGTCGAGATCTTTGGCCTCCCCCTCTGAGTTGTTGCTGTGGAAGAAGAAGAAGAAACAACTCACGGAGTCTTTTCTTAGAGTGAGTAATCTTGGCCTTCCCAGTGGAAGTGTTCCCTCATGGTGTGCAAGGTTTCCCCAAAGGAGTAGTCTTCGGGGGGGGGGGGGCAGAGGGTTCAGCATCTGAGTCTTCATAAGCAGGGAAGGAATAATCCTGGTCCTCACAGTTAGCCGAGGAAATGGATGCTTGGTCAGAGGAAGGATAATCTTCTAGTCTAGGCCTTTTGTCAGGAGGGGGTTGGGAACCCCTGATCAGGGTAATTAAATCCTCAGACATCTTAAGCATCTGTTTCTTAGGCATAGGGGCCTGTGGACCCAGTTTTCCAACTTAAGAGGGCTTTAAAGTTTTGCATAAGACTTAATGGAGATTGCTGTCCGTTTGAAGACACCTTCAGAAACCGAAGGCCTGTCCATAAACTCTAGATCACTGTCAGGGTTGGCATCCCAGGGGTGAGATGGAACCGGCTCCTGAGGCCCAGTTGATTCGGTCTGGGAGGCCATCTGAATTTCAGATTCAGAGGTAGTCAGGGGCTGCGTAGGCGCCTCGCTGAAAACTGGAGAACCGGCGGCAGGCCTTGCTGAGGCCTCTATCTGGTCTTGGTTGCCTGTCCTTATCCTTGCGCTTTTTAATCATTGCTAATGTCGGATGTTCCGACATGCTATAAATTTTTTTGCCAAAGTAATGTCGGGCGAAATCTGCCTGACGTTTGATTGTACGTTCGCTGAACCTAGCACAAAACCAACAGACATCGTGGTCTGGGCCTAGGCAAGGAATACAATAAGAATGAAAATCCTTGAGGCATTTGCTTCCCACAAGAAATGCAATTAACTTTGTCTGACATCGGTCTGAGGCAAGAAAGTTTCCAACGGGGTACTTGGCTTTAGAGAAGACTTTGGCTGAAATTAGATTCGAAAATCTCAGGAGCTGACTGACCGGCACTTGGGAAACTGCTTCTGCTTCAGGCACCGCAAGGCAAGAAAGACTGAAGAAAATGGTGCTGGCTGCTTCTTATACCCCTGTTGCACTGATGTCAGGGAAGAAGCGATGACAACCGACACCGGGCCAAGACTTTGGAATTCAGCCGACTGTGGGACCACCTGACGGCAGGATAACCCAAGTGTGATGACTGATAAGTTTTTGTCTGAGGTTATGTTTGGTCTTGTATGTTTCAATATTTGCTTCAAGGCTCGTTTTTGTCTGAGGTTATGTTTGGTCTTGTATGTTTCACTATTTGCTTCAAGGCTCGTATAGCTGAAGTTAAGGTTTCCACCCATCCCGTTAGCAGGACATTAACAGATGAACTACCTTATCCCATTGCCAACTGTACAAAGCAGTGGGACTTAAGTCCCCCTTTTTGATCACACTGAATCACCATGGAAAAACTGCAATTGCTTCTGTTTTCCACAGTAATTCCATTATCCCCAACCTGAACCTGCAGGCAGAGCTACTCCCTGTTAGGTCTGGGTGCAAAACATGCAGAGAATGGGGAAAGAGGCAGGAAGAGCCCTACAAAGTAGGTGCCTTTAGAGCATTTGTTTTAGTACTTCTACATTTATGGTGATTTAGATCTTTTCCGATATAAACCACAGCAGGTGAAACAGGTCAGGTGTGTCTTCTTGTAGAGATGGAAATATCTAGACTTTGCATCAAGAATTATACATTGGTTTAGGAAGACCCTTCCACATCTAAGCAGAAATCAGTATCCACTGTGGTGTACTACACAGTTGGGATTTTGGAAACATTTACTCAGTTTGTGTGGAGTCTGCATGTCCTCCCGGCGGTCAAGTGACACTTAAAGAGATGCAGGTAGGTGCATGTGTGAATGAGTGTGCCTTGTTTGAAGGTTGGGTGTCAGGCTGGCAACTCAGCATCGTAAAAATCTATGGCCAATTAGTGGACCGGAGTTCTGCTGTGGCGACCCCAAAACCAGGAAAAGGCGAAAAACACTTTTTACTCTGTTTATTAAGGACATCCGACAGGATGCAACTGGAATGAATCTTACCTTATACACTGAAGGCACTGATATTAATCCTAAAAAATGCAGAGATTTCACAAGCCTTTGCACGTGGACTGGAAAACACCCAAATAAAATGGAGCATGATGCCCTTCATCACTCTTCCTCCCTCAAACGCTAACCCACAATAAAAATCCTGTTCCTTACCTTGGTCACCAAAAACATGTAGGTGAAGACTCTTTACACAGTATAATTTAAATGGTCAGAATAAATCCAAGTAAAACAGATTTACTAATGACAGTAATTGCTATAGATAAAGAATGCCTAGGCTGCAACATGTCTTTCCAATGCTATACCATTTGACAGTTTTTCTACTCAGCCATGAATAAAATATGCCACTATGCAGTCACAGCCAACTCTAAAGAGCTCCCACTTGTTTTCCAAAGTCAAGTGACTTCTATCAGAAAGCCAAAACAGCAACTACCAGGTTAGAGGGTCATTCAATAAAACCAAAACTGTCAGTGAGAAGGCCATTTATTTAGAAATGTTAGACTGACCTCATTATGGCTTGTATAAAAACAGAACAGCACAGATAATGTTACACAGACCTCATTATGGTTTGTACACAGACAAAGTACAGCTGTGTACCTACATGTAGGATGAGTGTATTCACTGTTGCAGTCATTACACTTGGGTTATCCTGCGGGCAGGTTACCTGCAGTCGGCCTGAATTCCAAAGTCCTGGTCCTGCGTCGGTTGCTGTTGCCTCTTCCCTGATGTCAGTGCACCAGGGGTATAAAAGATGCAGTCAACACCATTTTTTTTTTTCTTGCTCCAGATGTCAGGTGCCCCCAGAAGGCTAGGCTAAAGCAATTATGCCAATAAAAAAGCATGCACTAAAACACCATCTTCATCTACAAGCAAATATACCCTATAGTATAGATAAGTCCCAGCAAAAAAAAAGGGGGATGGTGGGAGGGTAACCTGGACTGCAACAGTGAATACCATCTACACAGACACTCTCCGGTCGATTCTTAGCTAGATTAGAGCGTCTTCTGCATGCAGAATGGGCGTACCCTCGTTGAAGGTTGTGCGTCAGGGCTGGTAATTCTACATTTAAACTCAGCCAATCATTAGTGGACCGGAGTTCTGCTGTGGCGACCCCTAACTGGGAAAAGCCGAAAGATACAACACAGCTGTACTATGTTCATAGTGTCTCACTGTTGCAGTCATTACACTTGGGAGGTTGGGTGGCTGGGCCTAAATAGTTAGGAGTGGCTATGAGGCCCTGCAGAACTGCAGTGGCAAAGCCAGCTCTGGATTTAGAGTAAAAGTAGTAGTGCTTTGTAACAGTGTGCACTGAAGTCCAAGTTGCAGTCTCCAAAATGTCCTTAGTTGGTACTCCTCCTCTGAGGAGGAAGGCTGCTGCTCTGGTGGAGTGTGGCCTGATGTCCTTGCATGGATTTGCAATGTTGAGAATAGCAGAAACAAATGCAGTGGACTATCCACTTAGTCTGCTTTGAGATGGCTTTTCCTTGAGATCCTGCAGTATATGCCACTAAGAGTGGCTCAGATCTTCTGAAAGCTTTAGTTTTGTCCAAGTAGAAGCATAGCTGTCTGCATGTCCAAAGAAGTCTCTCCCCTTATTCTGAGAGTTTGGATAAAAGGTAGGCAAATGAACTGTTTGACTAAGAGCCACACTGGAACACTACCTTAGGCATAAATGTTGGGTTTGTCCTCAAACCCTGTCCGGATGGAGGAAGGTTCAGCCATTAGTGCCTGTAATGGAGACACTTGTTGCTGAAGTTATTGCTAAGAGCAGAGCTGTTTTCCATAAGAATTTTATCTCGGCTGTACTGGCTGGCTCAAAAGGAGGCAGTGTGAATTTTTCCAAGATAAAGTTGAAGTCCCATGAAGGTATTGGTGCTCTTCTTGGGGGTCTTATGTTTTTGGCCCCCTCAGATACTGCCTTAGTAGTGGATGTGAAAAAAATGTGGGCCTGTATTGTAATGAGCTGAAATGGCAGAGGCATGAATTTTAATCGATGAAAAGGATAGGCTTTTGTCCAACATCTCAGTTAGGTATTTGAGAAATATTTGGTACAAGCATGTCAATTCCTTGTGCCTGGTTCCAAGCACAGAATCTTTTTCACTTTTCTGCATGACTTTCTGGTGCTGGGCCTCCAGATTAACATTCGTAACTGCTTTGGAGAGGGGTGTGTTCTGAATGGTTACATTATCCTCCATGCAGCCAGATTTAGGGTTTCGAGTTGGCTGTGCAGTATGATTGTTCTGTTGAGTCAGTAAATGAGGAATTTGAGGCAGTGTCCAGGCTGGGCCTGGAGACTAGCTCTTTAGAATTTGGTACCAGTGCTGGTGTGGCCATGTCTGGGGCCTTTTCTGAGCTTTAGAAGTACCTTGGGGATGACAGGTAGTGGAGGAAAGGCATATACTGTAAGGTTTTCCCAGCTGAATTTGAGAGCATCCACTTTCCATGCTAGCTTGTAATAAGTCTTTGTGCAGAATCTCTAGTTGGCAGTTGTGAGGGCAGGCAAAGAGATCAGTGTCTGGGCATCCCCATTTCTTGTCATTATGCTGAAGATTTGTGGATCTAGTTTCCACTCGTGAGGATCCAGGAGGTTTCTGCTTAGTTCATCTGCCAGAGTATTTCTTTCTGGCAGGAATTGTGCTTGCAGGTGTACTTTGTCAGTGCTGTGTTCCACAAAATCATGGCTGGTCTGCAGAGGGGGAAGGAATGCGTGCCTCCCTGCTTATGTACCGCATGACTGTAGTATTGTCAGTCTATCAGCAGTTGTCCTGGTTAAAGCAGATCCTTGAAAGCTGTCAGTGCATTTTGAACAGCCAGCATTTCTTTTAGATTGATATGAAGATGCATTTGGCTTGTGGGCCATGTGCCCTGAATACATTTTTCTGCCATATGGGCCCCCCCAGGCATAATTTGATGCATCTGTTATTGTCTGCCTGGCAGTGGGTAAAGTGAAAGGCTGGCCCTTGTTGTGGTGACAGGCCTGTGCCCACCATCGAAACTCCTGTTGCAGGCAGGGAATTAGTGTAATTAATTTTCCAGGCTGTGGCAATGAGTCCATACACTTTTTAGATACCATTGTAGTTTCCTCATATGCAGTCTTGCGTATAGAATTAGCAGAATGCAGGATGCCATGAAGCCCAAAGCCTGCAGAACTGGGTTTTTGTTGCCAATATTTCAAAAGTAAGAAGTCAGTTGCCTTTGTCTGGCATGAGATATGCCATCTGGGCAGTTGTATTTAAGCTTGCACCCAGGATTATTCTCTTGAGGGTACTAGCTTTGATTATTCGTTTACTGTACCCTAGACAAATTAGCAATCTTTTTACAACGCCAGATGTTTTAGTAAAATGTCCTTGTTCTCTACTTGAATAAGGCAGTTGTCCAAGTGGGATATATTTGAATTCCTCCGTCCGCAAAAAGACATTACTGGTGCCGGGCATTTTGTGAAGACCCTGGGCACAGTAGATAAGCCAAAGGGCAGTGCAGACAATTGGTAGTGCATTGTGCCAGCTGTGAATCTGAAGTTATCTTCTGCAAGATTGCCTGATTGGGACATGCAGTTATGCCTCTTTTAGGTCCAAAGTTACAAGCCAAGCCTTCTCGCCTAGCATGGGCAGAAGCTGCTGCAGAGTCAACATTTTGAAACGTCCAGAAAAGTAGAACAGACAGGTCCTGTATTGGTCTCCAGGCTTTGTCCTTTCTAGGTACCAAGAAAAATCTCGAGTAAAATCCTTGTCCCTGCTCCTGTAGTGGTACTCACTGAATGCCCCCCCCCATGTCCATGAGGGATGAAACTTGCTTTTGTGCCTCTGCCCATTGTGTGGTAGGTCTGGCATGCCTCTTGCCTTTGGCAGGGTGTGAAAGTGGAACCTGTAGCCCTGAGACACTATATTCAAGACCCATTTGTCCTGGGTGATCATGTGCCAGTTTTGTGAAAAGTGCTAGTTTCCCCCCCAAGGGAGCTTCCAAAAGTGCTTGGTAATGGTAGAAGTCATTGGGACAGTTTCCTATAAAGGTTGAGATTCATCTTCTCCACTTTTGGAGGTAGAAGCACCCCATTATTTAGGCCTGTATGAGCCTTTGGGCTGGGATCTGCCTCTAGGGAGTCTGTACCTGCCTCTTTGTGGCCTGTCTGACACTGGAAAGGACCACATTTTTTGAAGGCCAGTTCCTGCTAAATTTGGGTGGCTGTTCCTGTATGAAATCCTTACCAGTCTGCATAGATTTCACTTTATCCTCCATTTTCTTCAACACCTCTTCTGCCTTAACACCAAACAAAGTATTATGCTGTAATTGAACATCTAATAATTTTGCTTTATCAGGCATATTCTGCTCCTTTAACCAAGCATGCCTCTAATCACAGAACCCGTTACAGTGGCCCTACAAGAGGCCTCCAAAGAATAAAAGCCACATTGCAAAGTGTTTTCCCACTTGTTCAGTTGCATGCAATAAATCCTGCATTTCCTTGTTCTCTGGACATTCAGAGTTGAACATTTTCGGTTTTAATAGTGACATTAGGTATTGCTGATACTTAAGCATATGAAATTTTACAGCCAAAGTAACAAGTGTAAACTTTTCCCCCCATCTGTCCAGTGCCCTTGAATCTCCAGAGGGGACAGGGTTTAGCAGTGGAAGCTTTGACTCCCTTAGGACCCTGAGATATGGTTTCTGGGTCTACAGCAGTGTTTTTAATATAGAAATTTATGGGAATCTGGAACCCTGCAGTATCCGTCTGGCAGGGGGTATAGAGTCGGGAGACAGGCCGGAATCTGAAAACATATCTACAATGTCCAGAATGGGGGGACTAGCAAGGGGCCTGTGCTGAGGAAGTAAAAGAAAATCTGAGCCTTTTCTTAGATTCTGAGTAGTCCTGGCTCTCCCAATTAAAGTGCTCCCTTATGGTATGCATGGTTTCCACAAAGGAGAAATCTTCAGGAGGAGAAGCTGAAGGAATAGATTCTTCAGCATCAGAATCCTCATAGGGAGAGAGAGTATTCCTTATCATAGGAATCAAGAGGCAATGGAAACCTGATCTGAAGATTCATATTCTGTCTCTTGCCTAGGCTCATCAGGAGGGGGATGGAAACCCCTGATCAGGCTCATCAGGAGGGGGATGGGAACCCCTGATAAAAGTAATAAGGTCTTCGGCCATTTTAAGCATCTGTTTTTTAGGCATAGAAGCCTTCCTGGAAAAGGCTGTACTTATTTGGTTTAGTAGCTGAAGATGTCTTTACATACAACTGAGTTGGCCTGAAAACACCTCAGAAGCCGAAGCCTGCACAGTGGCTCCAGACCCATCTGAGGGAATTGTTTGAGGATCCAATACCTTGAGTTTCCAGAGGCCCAGTTGGCTCCACATGGGAGTCGGAAGCGGCCTGTGGCTCTGAGGTAGTGGGTGTCAGGGGCTGCGAAGGTGCCTCACAGAGCCGGCAAACTGACAACTATCTTAGCAGAAGCCTTAGTCTGTTTTGGACCTCGGATGCCTGTCAGTGTCTTTATCCTTGTGTTTTTTTAGAAACTCTGGTAGTCGGTTGTTCCGACGTAATTATATAATTGAATCTATGGCCGAAGTAATGAAATGCAAAATCGTACCGACGCTTTAGTGAGTTGGTTAAATCTAGCACAAAACCAACAAGCAACATCGTGGTCAGGGCCTAGGCAAGCAATACAGTAAGAGTGAAAATCCTTGAGGCATTTGCTTCCCACAAGAAATAAAATTTTTCTGACATTGGTCTCGAGCAAGAAAAAAAAAAGTTTCCCCAACGGGGTACTTGGCTTTAATGAAGACTTCAGATCTGAAACTTTCGAAAATCTCAGGAGTCGGCCAACCGGCACTTGCCAACTGTTTTTGCATCGGGTGCAGCAAGAAAGGCTGAAGAAAATGGCATTGGCATCTTATACCCCTGGCGCACTGACGTCAGGGAAGAGGAGACAGCAACAGTCGCTGGACCAGGACATTGGAATTCAGGCCGACTGCAGGTAGCCTGCCAGCAGGATAACCCAAGTGTAATGACTGCAACAGTGAAACACGAACATCAGCACAGAATGTTAATGCAGACCACATTATGGTTTATATGCAGAGAACAGCACAGATAATGCTACACAGACATTATGGTTTATATACAGACAGAGCAGCAGAAATAATGCTACACAGACCCCATTATAGTTTATACACAGAGAACAGCCTTTTCAAAAATTGGACCCATTCAACAAAATGATATAGTTTTAGAAATATGCACACCCTCAATTTAAAAAGCTGTTGAAAATATTTGGTTTTACCAATAAAAACAAATGTCTTTGGAGATGCTTGTTAAGCCAGGTTCAGCCAGTCTGATAGTCACGTTACAATACTTAGGGCAGTAAAACACTCATAAGTAGCTGTACTAAACTGGTCTTGCAAGTGTGTTGATATATACAGATAGTTACTAGGTATACACAGTATCACAGATTTGCTCCATACTGTAATTTTTGTGTTTTTCAATAATCTGTCAGTGTCATTTCCTGCCATGTGCCCTTCCAGTAGAACAAGCGCAGTTTTCACTGATGTCCAACAAGTGAACATTACACTGCATGCATCACTTTTGCCTGTCCCAGACTTCACAGAATGGTCATAGATTAGAAGCCTAGCCATTCAAGTCAGTCCAGTTTTGTCCTAGAGTTCCTTGGATGCCTACATGGTGCAGTATGTTGTGATTTGTCAAGTATTTGTCAGCTCCTCAAAAAATCTGTGGTTTCCATACAAAGTGAGGAATGCAGCCATTAAGTGACAGACATTTGAATTTCAGGACTATCCTTCAGAAAAAAAAAAAAAAAAACACAATGCAAAACCTGGTGTTCTCACATTCTAAGTTTAACATTAACATTTATAATTTTCCCCTTGACTTTTGGCATTTGTTCCTCATTTCTCGATTTTCTTCCTGAATAAGAGGGTGGCAGCTACAATTGTAGATATGCTTTTCAAATGTGGGATTATGGCTAACAGTTGTTCACCTACTCGGGTAAAAATAACTGCTAGATCCTGTACAACTCCCACTATATCCAACCAAAATATTGCTTCTAAATATTTTGGAGTCACTCCCAATAGTCATTTGCCCATATTCCTGTGTTATAAAAAGCACAGCTACTAAAATTAGATCAAAATAGGTAAACACGCTGCTAATGTCTAGAACTTTATGTACAACTATGCAAACGCTTCAGTGGCTAGAATCAACATACAGACAGACAACATAAAACACACAAACCTAATACACACATGTATATTCACCTAAAACAGGCAACTGTTGGGCATGTAACAAATAAGATATAGTTACAAGCACAACATCTCAAAAACAGCACCTAATAGAAAGTGCATTTGTGTACACTTAAATAAATAATAAATGTTATTATTAATGTTATTATTTAATTTATGTTTACATAAATGTAGATGTTAGTGTATTCACTGTTGCAGTCATTACATTTGGGTTATCCTGCTGGCAGGTTGCCCTCAGCCGGCCTGAATTCCAAAGTCTTGGGTCCTGCGTCGGCTGCCGTCATCCCCCTCCCTGATGTCAGGGGTATATAAAAGCAGCAGTCATTTTCTTCAGTTTTTCTTGCCCCAGATATCAAGTGCCCCCTAAAAGGGTAGCCAAACTTTATCAATAAATGCAGCAAGATAAATTTTACCTTCATCTATAAGCAAATAGACTGCATAGGTTGTATAAAAATCAGAGAATGAAAGACAAGATCCATAAAAAAGGGGGATGACGGGTGGGTAACCTGGACTGCAACAGTGAATACACTAACATATACATTTATGGTAAGTGTACATAACTGTTCTTAGTGTTTCACTGTTGCAGTCATTACATTTGGGTTGAGTCCCAAAGCTATGGTTGGGAGGCTGGAGCTAGACAGCAGGAGCAGCTAAGAGGCCCTGCAGAACTGCAGTGGCAAAACCTGCCCTGGATTTAGAGGGAGGGGCAGATAATGCTTTGTAAAGGTGTGCACTGAACTCCAAGTAGCTGCCTCTAAAATGTACCTGGTTGGTGCTCCCCTGAGAAAGGCTGCTGAAGTGGCTGTAGCTCTGGAGCTTTGGTGGAATAAATGCCCTTTGGCACTGGCTTGCCATGATGCAAGTAGCAGAAATGAATGCAGTGGCCCAACCACTTAGAAATAGTCTGCTTTGAGATAGCCTTTCCTTGTGATCCTTCAGCATATGCCACTAGTAATTGCCCTGTCTTCCTGAAAACTTTGGTTCTGTCCAAGTAGAATCTAAGCTGTTTGGATAAGAATGCAGAATTCTCCCCCTTGTTCTGGGATTTTGGGTAAAAAGCTGGCAGATGAATAGGTCTGTTTAGAGCCACACTGGACCTCACTTTAGGCATAAATGTTGGATTTGTCCTCAAACCCTGTCTGGATGAAAAATAAGGTTCCACAGCCATGAGCGCCTGTAGCTCTGAAATTAGTCTTGCTGAAGTAACTGCTAGGAGCAGAGGCATATACTGATAGGGCATCCACTTCTGGGCCTTTGTTGCCAACATTTTGAAAAAGGTCAGTTTGTCTTTGTCTGGTGGGAGATAAGCCATCTGGGCAGTTTATCTCTTGAGAGGGTACTCGTTTTGATTTATTTTTGTTGACTGTGTACCCTAGGCATGTTAGAAGTCTTTTCACAAACACCAGATGTTTTAGAAGAATTTCTTGTTCTCTGCTCGACAGTCATCCAAGTAAGGATATTTGTATTCCTCTTTGTCTGCAGAATGCAATTACTGGTGCCAGGCACTTTGTAAAGACCCTAGGCGCAGTAGATAAGCCAAAGGGCAGTGCAGAGAATTGGTAATGCATTGAACCAGCCTTGAATCGGAGGCATCTTCTGCATGATTGTCCGATTGGAACACGCAGGTGATGCCTCTTTTAGGTCTAAAGTCACCAGCCAAGCATTCTGCCCAGCATGGGCAGAAGCTGCTGCAAAGTCAACATTTTGAATTTTGGAATATCCAGGAATGTGTTCAGAATAGATAGGCCCAGTATGGTTGCAGATGTGTAGACCTTTTGGACCCTGTGAAATGGTTTCTGGGTCTGCAGCAGGGTTTAAGAAATTTGAGAGAGTCAGGAACCCTGTAATATCAGTCAGGCTTAACAGGAGCTGGGTGTAAGGAGTCAGGGGTCAGACTAGACTCCGAAAACACATCTACAATGTCTAACAGGTGGAATGGCTAGAGGCCTGTGCAGAGGTAGTAAAAGGAAGTCAGAGCCTATTTTTAGATTCTGAAAAATCTTTGCTCTCCCAGCGGAAATGCTCCCTCATGGTATGCAAGGTGTCTTATCAAGAGGGGGATGGGAACCCCTGATCAAGGTAACAGTCTCCGGCCATTTTGAGCATCTTTTTTTTTGGCATAGAGACCTGTCCATGTGGCTCTTGAGTTTGTTTCCTTGCAAAGACTAAAGCACCTTCTAAAGCCTTTGAAACTGAAGTAGGTTTTAAATGTAAAGATGTTTAGGCCAGAAGCTGGCGCCTGCTCAGTGGCTCCAGACCCATCTGAGGGATCAGCGTCTGAGGTTCCAATATCTAGAGTATCCAGTGACAGACTCCACGTGGGAGTCGGTAGCTGCCTGAGACTCTAAAGTAGCGGGTGCCAGGGGCTGTGAAAGCGCCTCACTGAGAACTGGTGAACGGCTTAGGAGAAACAGTCTGTTTTGGGCCTTAACTGTTTCTCTATCCTTTTTTGTGAACTCTGGTAGTTGATGGCTATCAGACGGCATTTCAGACTAATTAAACCAGCATCCAAAAAAGTTTAAAGCAAAATCATACAGACACTTTAGTGCGTTGGTTAAATCTAGCACAAACTGACAACCAGTAATGTGATCAGGGACTAGGCAAGGAATATAGTAAGAATGAACATCCTTATGGAGGCATTTGCTTTCCACAAGAAATACAATTAACTTTTTCTGATATTGGTCTGGAGCAAAAAAAAAAAAAAAAAAAAGTTTCCCCAATGGGTTACTTAGCTTTACTGAAGACTTCGGATCTGAAACTAACACGAAAATCTAAGGAGTTGGCTGACCGGCACTTGGACTGCTTCTGCTTCAGGCACTGCACGGCAAGAAAGACTGAAGAACATGGCGTTTGCTGCTTCTTATACCCCTGACGACCTGACATCAGGGAAGGGGTGACAGCAGCTGACACAGGACCCAATACTTTGGAATTCAGGCCAGCTGAGGGCAACCTGCCAGCAGGATAACCCAAATGTAATGACTGCAACAGTGAAACATGAGGAACATCTCTTTTAAGTAGCCATATTACAGAATATCCCTCCTGTCCTCACTTTGATAGCTTCCAGTGGGATTCACCACACTGGTCACAGAGGTAGAGGCATCCCAGAACCCTGTTATAGGTTGGTACTAGGCTATCTGCCCGAAGGCATTTATAAGCCTAGCCAGTGTTGGCTTTCGCCGCCCCCTTAGATTAGTTCCCTGTGCCTCTGTCCTGCAGAGCCACTGAAGTGATCCAAGTTAAACTTGGTTTCCCATCCACTCAAGGTTTCTTTTGAAGAGTGCTAGTGAGGCTGCTAACATGCTACTCTATGTATTTTGTTTATATGCTGTACCCATACCCTGCCCCCCCCCCCAAGTAATCTAAGCCAGAACCAATACCCCCATCTCACCACTGAGGTGAGATCACACCCTGGGTTTGTAAACTCCGTATCTGTGATGTGGGGAGGTACTGACACGTTAGGAGCCATGCTCAATAATAAAGCAGATTGCCTGCATCATAAGTCAGGGCTCCGTCCTTCTATATCGTGGAGATAGTCTGTGGAGCAGAACCAAATCCAGAAGCATTCCAACAAACTCAAGCCCCACCTCACTTCTAAATGCTATTACACTTTTACTTATCATTCTAACTTCAGATTTTCTACAACTCAAGTGCTACCTTGCAATGTTTTCATGCATAAAGAGTTCCCTTATTGATTTTAATATTGCAAAGTCATTTTGTGCTCACAGAAGTCACGTTATAACAGCCATGCAGCTCACTTGGCCCCTCTCACCCCCTCCCCACACGTGCCCCTTGTCCCCCACCTGCCCCTCACTTGCCTGCCCTCTCCCTCACCCCTCCAAATGCCTCCCCAAATGCACCTCCCCCTCTCCATGTGCCCCTCAATCACCCCCTCTCTCCTCCCTCACTCCCCCTCCATCTCTCCTCACGTGCCCCTCACTTGTCCTCCTCCCCTCTCCTCACATCTGACATGGGAGTGCTATTGTATGCAAATAATGCATGATTGACAAGATTTTTGCTGATGACAGGATGCATACATTGGATTTGACTGACAAATGCAAATGACACCAGACATGCCATCTGTGAATAACTGCTCACATTCAGCAATTGGTGTTGCATAGTTAACGTGCTCATATTAAAGCAAGCTACTCACGAAAAGGGATAAAATCTGAATATCTGGTGCCAACTCAAAACACCTACAACTAGGCAAACATTCCTTGAACTTAGAACAGAAAAAAAAATCACTACATCTCTAGAAAAAGAAACTAACCCCCCCACAAAAATGTTGGCCAGCGGTGAACAACCTCCAGCCCAACAGAACCCCACCCAATAGAATCAAACGCGACATAGCTTACAATTCCAGCTATTGCTTTACCTTCTCTATACTTGCCAATCCAAACAGATATCCAAAAACTTTATCCAAACTCAAACCCACCATCCTTGCTACAGACAATCTTCCCAGCTGACTACCTTCAAACTGCATCCAAGGCCATAGCTTATTACTGATAAAGTGTCCATTACTGGACACCATTCCATCCTTCTGGAAAACCTCATTCATCGTTTCCCTTCACAAAGGCGGCCCCTCTACTGACCTCTCTCTAGTTACCAACCCATCTCAATCCTGTCACCCTTCTAGAAAGACACTCACTCCCCCCTACTGGGCTGCCTACGCAGTAGTGCTGCTGCTTCACTCACCCCCTTGTACTCCACTCTTGAATTGTCCTGCTCTACCTCCTGCAAAAGCTCAAGTCTACTTACCTGGACTTTCTCTACCCAATAGTCTGGGCTTACCTGAAACAGAAGCTCTGTGTGGAACCCCTAAACTTTTTCAGTACATGTATGTAGCCTTATACCCAACTACATCTAAACTTTCTATGTTTGTAAAATGGTCCCTCAGTGTGCAACTCAGTCTACCGCAGACCACAACTCCTCTCACTGGTATTTAGTGATGTGTCCTATCCTTTTCTGTACCCCCTCCTTTTACTGTATATTTTTCCCCTTCACCTTAGAGTCTTGTCCTTTTGCTCTATCCTACTCCCCATCCCCTCATTTCTCCTTTCTCCTCCAGGTGTCAGCATTATCCCACCTGCCTGCTCATACTCCATTCATTTTATTTACAACTTTTTCTCTAAATAAAGCCAAACCTCCCCTACCTTATATTTTGAGTGCTGCTCAAACTCACAACTATACTCCTCCCATTCTCCTACAGAACCTCCCCCTCCAGCAACCATACCTCAATCAATTCTCCCCACCCACCAACCTTACCAAACTCTGTCTAACCTACAAATTCTTTCACACCTCTAAACTACTTTCTAAGATGCTCTCTTCCTACTACAATCCCTGCCCCTACAATACTCCTACTCGTTCTCCCTACCACACCACCAACTATACCAACCTTTACCTAAACCCTCCACATCAACCTCCCTACCCTACACATTCCCACAATCTCGCCTTTAACCCCACCTTGCTCTCAACATTAAAACTCTTCCAATCCCCACCAAATATTAGAAACCTAAACCCACCACCACCTTCCAGCCATTCCTAACCAAACACACTCCTAACACTTACTCACCTTCTCTCCTACCTCAGCTTAGCAGGCGACATTCATCCCAACCCTGGACCAAGCATTTCACAAATAACCTTAGCTCTAACAACCACCCAAACTGTAAATACCTCTAACTCAAATCGCCTCCTCAACCACTGAAAAATGGATGCACCAAAACCACCTCACTTAATGCTAACAAAGCTAAGAATCTTCTACTCGCTCTTAAATCCACCCCCACCGGAAAAAAAAAAAGCCTAAACTCCATCATTGACATCATTCCCTCTGCCAAACTCCTAGGGGTCACCATTGGTTAACACTTGTCCACATCCATCTCAACATCCAGAAAACCCACATAAAACTCGGCCTATTGTACAGAAACAAATCAATTCCTCTCCCCCTCTACTAGACAGACCTTGGCCACTACACATCCCCTCCCCTCCCATCTCTTCTATACATCCCATCCCCTCTCTTCTATACATCTCCTCCCATCTCTTCTATATGGGGCTCCTCTGCTTACTAATCTATCTTCCACCCTAATGTCTAAACTGGAAGTATACTACAATAAAATTTCCAAATTTGCCACCAAGGCAAATTCCCACTCATCACTGCACCGCCTTACAAACTTTAAATTGGCTTGAACTCCCTAATCAACTAGACTACCGCCAAATAGTCTCTGCCCACAAACTAATATTCCAATCTACAAGTCGCCCTGCACTATCCAATATTCAACCATATACTCCCCCCCCCCCCAGACCACTTAGATCTTACCAAAACCTTATTTCAATCCACAAACCCATCCAGCTGGTCAACTCCTACTCCTTTTCCCTAGCAAAAAAAATGGAACGCCCTGCCCTCTGAGGACATGCGACAACCTACACTCCTTCAAAGCAACTCCATTGCTATCTACTAAACTCAAAGAAAATAACTAATGCACTCTTCATGCTTTACCTCCCAAGCTCTCATCTTCCTTCTCTCCCGGCTAAACTTCATACCTTACTAAATTTCCCCCTTAGTCATACATTGTTAATGCAACAAATATATTTACTCCCGACCTTATACTTAATGCCTCTCATCCACCACATTACTACTCATTTTTACATCCTAGTTACTTAACTATGAATGACCTCACTATTGAATGCTTTTACCAGATGTCTGTGGAATTTCCACCTATTTTTAACTAAAACAAAAAAAGTTTGTATTTTCTTGTATTTTCGTTGGGATGTAACATTGTATTGTGGAGCTTTTCACCCCAGGCCTCCACTGAAAAGCTCTGGCTCAGTGGACCTCCCCGGTCACCAACTGTAATAAATAAAATAAACACAAACCAAGGCAGACTAGTAGTCTGTCATCTTTCTAGACTTATCCAAAGTGTTGGATACAGTTTCCCCACAATAAACTGCCTCTGACCTTGGGATGACTCCCAATTCCCAGTCACACTAGATGTGCCTTAGGGTTCCATTCTCAGTCCTCTCTCAAGATTTAGAAACCAGCTTCACAAACCACCACAAAAGCCAAAATACAATAGGCTGACAACACAACTCTAATCTTCAGCATCTAATATCCAGCTTCTCCAACAAAACACCCAGGAGTCCTTCAGAGATAGTAAACTGGTTAAATAAATCACAATTTATATTGAACCCAAAAAACTCAGCTCACTGTTCCACACAAAAGACTAATGACCTAACCACCTTCTCTATATTTTCAGCCAATAAGAACCCATCACTCCAATTCCAGCAGCCAAATTACTAGGTATTACAACAGACCAACAACCAAGATTGAACAAATATATATCCCTAACTTCTCAAAAGTTCAAAAAGCCAAGGAGGCTAAACCGCTGCAAAAGGTACCTTACCTCTGAACCTAGAAGTGCTCTAGTGAGAACTTCTCTTATCTACTTTACTCTATGCATCTCCAGTACTTGAAATGTAAATTTCTACATGCTACCACAAAAAACGCCAGATTTGCCACTAATGCCAAATCTCACTCCCACCACTGCCAATCCTTACACTGGCTTGCACTCCCCAACTTATTAGGATTCCACCAACTCAACCTAGCACACCAATACTACACTAACCACAGGAAAAACCCTGCCCTATCTGGCCTACTAAACTTCAATTCAAATAGACAATTACACTCCACCAATAAAGCCCTGATAAAGAAATTCCACTTTGGGGAATCCCTAATGAAGTTGCCAACAACCGGGACAGCCTTCCTCCTGACAGACTACAAAACAAAAACTTTCACCTTCAAAAACTCCTTAAATCACACCACCACTTGGCTATGCAACTACAATGGCCCACATTAAACCCTCACTACACAGCAAGTGTCCCGATTCCTTAAGCCACTTATGTAGGAGACGTGCTCAACATTGCTCATTCCCTTGAGCTTCTTGGGAATGCAACTCGTGCACATTAAATGCTCTTTGCAACAAACTTGTAATGCATCTCTGTTTAATATAGTTATCTTCAACTTTTTTAGTGTGCTGGCAGCTGGTGTCTCCATATTAAACTCTAACCTGCAACTATCACTATAAAAATAAGCGTCTTAACTTGACTGCCTCTAAAAATCAAAAGTGGTTTCATTTTGATTGTTTGTCCTTTTTGGTGTGTGGCAGTTCAGTCGAATGCACTATTGTAAGAGTGCAATTATTTTGTGCACAGCTGATATTCAGCCCTGAAGACTGCAACCAGCAAAGCAGACATTCACATTAGTAAACAGAAACTATATAAATAAGTAAATAAAATGGCAACATTCAGTACCTAAACTGAATCTGAAGCATCACTTGCAAGTTAAGATGTTTTAGAGCAGCAAACAGCAAATACAAGTTTCATTAAAATTACTACTACTTAAGCCAGGGTTGTAATTGTGAAAGTTATAAAAATGAATAAAATATTCATGCACACAATCACACCCCCTTGCTCTTCCCATTGGCCACGGTTTCTCAATTGTTTTGGCTTCCTACTGAAAATAACTTCAGACACAGGCAGACTAGATTTTACTCTATGCAACTTTAAAAAGTTTATTGGCAACTAGTTCACAAAAAATTGCATTTGAATTGTAATTTAATTTGCATGTGTTGGGTTGCAGTTATTCATTTGAAGGGATATCAGCTCATCTCTCAATTGCCCTGACATGGGCATAATGTCTCACGCTTTTGTCTTTTCCCTAATTTTACTAGGGACTTGCTGGAGGTTCATGCAGGTTATTAAAATAGTAATGGAGCACTAAATCACACCCAAGTATAAACAGACTTACAGGAAGTCCAGTGTCATCACTTCCGCCACTAAATACCATAAAGTAAAGCCTTTCATTACTAAGCATACCTCACCGCTGTTTATGACGTTAATTAGAAAAATTCGTAACCCTGAACACCTAACATGCCCTGCAAATGTGGAACAGTGAAAAATGAGAAGTTATGTACCTACCATAACGTTCCACGTTCCAGGTTAGTTGTCTTCTCTCACTTTTTCTTGCTGGATGGGTTCGGAGCCGAACCTCTGCTCTGACTCAGCCACTTACTAAAGCTAGAGAGCTAATTTTACCGGCTCGAGGCAACCCTATATCCCATGATGCTAGGCGATAACTACCCAGATCTCGTTTGGTAGCTGAACTCCAACTGGAGAGGAGGAGGAAAAGGATAACCCTGAAAGGATCACTATCTAAGCTGTAGTTACCCTAGGACAAGGTATTTGGCTGAAAATGCAAGATCAGGACCCTTCAAAGAAGCGGAAAAACTTCTGTCTGTCCAGGCTAGGGGGATGGCGGGCGGGATGCAAGAAAGGCGAGAAGACAACTAACATGGAACGTTATGGTAGGTACATAACTTCTCAATGTTAAGTTGACAATCTCGCCTTCATTCTTGCTGGATGGGACCGTGTCCCTAGCACCTTCATCCTGAGTGGCTCATTGGAACAGACTCTTGAGAACGGTGGAACCAAGTTTCTGGAGGCCACGTCCAATTTGTAATGCGATACAAAGGTATGAGGAGAAGCCCATGTGGCTGCCGCGCAAATAGTGTCTATTGGTAGTCTGGCTTGAAAGGCTGTTGATGTGGCTAGTGCCCTGGTTGAATGGGCTCTTGGCCTAGAAGGCAATTCTTTACCTCTGAGTTGGTAAATATACGTGATCAAAGAAGAGAGACACCTAGACAGGGTTACCTTGGATACTGGAAAGCCTTTCCTATTTTCTGCATAAGATAAGAGTTGATCAGATTTCCTGATTTGTTTAGTTCTGTCCAAATAATATCGGAGCTGACGAACATCCAGACAATGCAGTTTTTACTCCGCCATGTTCGTATAATTAGGGAAGAAAACTGGGAGGTCCACTGATTAAAATCAGTCTGCGAAGCCACCTTGAGTATGAAAGAGGGGTTCATTCTTAATCTTCCACAAAGACAGAAAGGACGAATGCAGAGGGCATGAAGTTCAGATGCTCTCCTAGCAGATGTAACAGCGACCAGGAGAGTGTTTTCCAGGAAAGTAATTTCAGTGAACAGGAAACCGCAGGTTCAAAGGGAGGTAGAATCAAGGATGTTAAAACTAGGTTTAGATCCCACTGTGGTGGAGGATCTTTGATCGGAGGTTTGAGTAAAGACACCTCTGAGGAATGCTTTGCAAAGCTTATGGGACATGATGCTGCAGTCAGACAGACCTATGTGAAAATTTGAAATGGCTGCCAACTGAACTTTTACTGTGGAGGATGAAGACCCTGAATGAAGGATTTCCTAGCTGAAATTTAAGACTGAGTGAATTGGAGCAGTGAACGGATCTATATTTCTAGCCTTTGCCCAGAAGGAAAAAACGTTGCCATTTACTAGTGTAAATCCTTCTAGTAGAAGATTTAAGGGAAGCTACTATAAATATCCCAGACGGGATTTGAAATCATAGGAAGCCTGGCTAGGGACGGAAGTGGAGCAACCAAGCAGTGAGGTTGAGAGAATGGAGGGATTGGTGCAGCTGTCCCGACTGATGGGCCAAAAGAGCTGGCACTGGATCCAGATGCCAAGGCTGCTCCAAGAGATAATGATGCAGGAACGGAAACCATATCTGTCGAGGCCAATAAGGGGCAATGAGAATCATCTTGGCTCTCAAGGCGGTTGCTTTTAACGAAAGGGGTGGAAAGGTGTAAAGAAGTCCCAGAGGCCAATTGTGGTCTAGAGCATCTCTGGGGGGGATGGCCTGGCAGGGGGAAGAGAGTGAAGAAGTCGGGGCATTTGCTGTTTTCAGGTGTAGCAAAAAGATCGCAGCAAGGAAGGCCCCACTTCTGAAAAATCTCTTCCGTCACAGATTGTTTGAGAGACCACTCGTGTGGCATGAGGATAGCTCTGCTCAACCTGTCCGCTATGATGGTGGAATTCCCAGGGATATGCATTGCTATCAGAAACCGCTGAGAAGAGATCGCCCATTGCCAAAGTTTGAGAGCTTCGACACAGGGGATAGGACTTGGTTTTGCCCTGCTTGTTGATATACCACACTATGGACATATTGTCCGTTCGGATTGCAATAGTCCCCAGGGGAAGAGAGTATTGGAGGGCTTGCAACGTCAAAAGCACTGCTCTCATCTCCAGGACATTTATGTGCAGGTGGCATTTGAAAGGTTGCCATGTGCAGTGGACTGTCCTGCCCTGAAAATACCCCCCACCCGATCAGGGAGGCGTCCAATGTGACAGTGGCAACTGGGGGGGGGGGGGGGATAAAGGGTCTGCCTTGATGGGAGCTCATCCACCAAGAGATGATTTTTGCAAATTGGAGTTATGATCTTGTAGTGCATAGGGAGTTGTTGGAAAGACCATTGGGTGAAAAGCATCCACTGTAGAAAACGCATGTAAAAGCGGGCAAGAGGAAGTGTGATGGTGGCCGCCATGAGCCCCAATACTTTCAGGACATACCTGGCCTGAATTCTGTCACTCTGAAGCAGAACATGAACATGATTTTGGATATCTAAAATCCTTTGATCCGTTAGCTTTGCTGAAAGCTGCACGGTGTCCAAGTTGGCGCCAATAAAAGGTAATAGATTGACAAGGCAGACAATTTGAAGTTGAGATACTCCTAGCCCTCTGCAAATGTGGATGGTGTAATCTCTGGCCTGAAAAAGTTGATGCCTGGTGGTGGCGGTGAGGAGCCAGTCGTCTAGATATGGAAACACCTGGAATCCTTGACGCCTCAGGTGAACTGTAACCACTGCCATACATTTGGTGAACACTCTGGGGGCTGTAGTGAAACCAAACGGCAGGGCTCTGAATTAGTAGTGACTGGCTCCCAGCCGGAAGCAGAGAAACCTCCTGGAGCGCCTGTGAATTTTGATAGTACACATCCTGAAGGTCCACAGAGCACATCCAATTGTCCTTGTCCAGAAAGGGTAGAATGGACTGTAGCGTGACCATCTGGAATCTTGTCTTTTTTTACAAACTTGTTTAGTTTGCTGAGATCTAATATTGGTCTCCAGTTCCCTGTTTTTTTGGGTACCAAAAAGAATTTGAGTAGACTCCGGATCCTATTTGGTCTGCTGGGACTGGCTGGATGGCTCTTTTTGCTAGTAGTTTTGAAATTTCTAGCACTGCTTGTTCCCTTAGACTGGGTGGAATGTCTGGAAGGGTTCCCTTTTGTTGAGTTGGGGTTTGGATAAAGGGAATTTTGTAACCCTCTGATATAACAGACTGTACCCATTTGTCTAAAGTGAGGGAGAGCCAGGCTTTTGGGTACAGCGATAATCTTCCCCTGACTGCCTCCGAAGGTGGACAGTCTGGCAACATCTCAGGGATGTTGGAAGTGTTTCAGAGAGACTGTTACCCTGATTCTGCAGACCCCCTCTGCCTCATGGGTGGCATATGTTGTTGTTACCCCCTCTGCCTCTGGGGGTAAACTGACCTCTTGCGTCAGGCATGACTCCTTGTGATTTGTGGAACCACATTTTTCCATCCTTTTGACCCTTAGGATATGGTCTGGAAGGGGTGGAGAAATGGACTCCTACGGCAGAAAGTCTTGCCATCTTGCTCGCATCTGGTCAAGGTGTCTCACTTGAGGGCCGAACAATGTCGAACCACCAAAGGGGGAGTTGGTGAAGTACGCCTTGAAGGGGTCTGCAAAATTACAAAGCCGCATCCAGGCGTGAAGGCCACACCTGTGCGTGCCTGCAGCCCTACTCGCTCCATCGGCTGCATAGGAAATGAGCCACATGGAGGAGTTTAACAATGGAGTTTAGGGTTCCCAGCTGTGAGTTGATTATTTCGGGACCCTGCAGCTGACGGATCCTGCAAAACTTCACCCAACTCTTTGAGAACATCTATCTGAAGGCGGGTGAAGGGACAGTAATTCAAGTCGCTGAAGAAAACATCCGCTTGCCATACCTATCCATAAGTCCTAGAATCCTTGTTAGGAGGATGGATAGGTACTGAAGGATCGGCTAGTTCCTTCTTGGTGGCTGCAGCCACCACCATGGCTTCAACCGGGACACCTTTTGTTAGAAATTGCCTATCCGCTGGAGCCGTAATAAATTTAGAAGGCCTCCGTGGGGTGGGTTCCACTGAATCCAGGGCTGTCCACACCTTCCGTGCCACCACGTCCATAAGGGGGTCGAAAGGCAGACACCCCCAGGAGGTGGAGGGTCGAGAACCAAACGCCTCCAGGTAAAGACTCATCCTCAGAAGGATTAAGGGAAGACCAGTTCCCCCTCGGTTTCAGGATTTCAAGGATGTCTGAGAAGGAGACATCCTCAGAGGGGTACCTTGGGGATCCTTCTGACTCATTCAAGTCGATATCTGATGTAATGGACTCAGGGAGTCCACATGCTTCCTCTTACATGTCCTCTTGCGCGGAGGTTCACTTGACTGGTCAGGAGAAGCCTTGGAAGAGGAAGATATTCCCAGTGGGGAAACCTGAGGCATTAGATCTCTGGGTCCAGGAGCAAGAGAGTGGGAAGAGGCGTCAGCAGGCACTGTAGTGGGAGGAGCTGATGGAGCTGACTGTTGACCGTACCCTGGGGCTAGTACGCTCATCACCTCGAAGGCTCCCTTATCAGATAGGCCAGAGGGCTCCCGCTCTGAAGAGGTAGGAACCCCAGGCTGCGCCGACAAGGAAGGCTCCAAAGCAGATGTCGGGGCCGAGCTCATCAGCGCCGACGCTCAGAGGGAGAATGGGGTCAGACAAGGGTCCGATGCCACTCACCCCCTCGGAGCCGGCAAGAGAGACCAGGTGCCCAGATCTCTCCAATGAAGGCATCAAGGCTCCCCTATCAGATAGGCCAGAGGGCTCCCGCTCTGAAGAGGTAGGAACCCCAGGCTGCGCCGACAGGGAAGGCTCCAAAGCAGATGTCGGGGCCGAGCTCATCAGCGCCGATGCTCAGAGGGAGAATGGGGTTGGACAAGGGTCCGATGCCACTCACCCCCTCGGAGCCGGCAAGAGAGACCAGGCGCCCGGATCTCTCCAATGAAGGCATCTAGGAGATCGGAGCAGAAGACGACAGAGCCGAAGGGGGAGGTATCGGCTCTGACACCACAAAAATCATGGCTCCGAGAGGGAGAGTCGAAGGAGGAATAGTAGGTAGAGTTGAAATAGCCAGTCTGATGAGATGGGCTATGAAGCATTTGGGCCAGTGCCTGAGACTTTAACAGTCTCCTGACCACTCTCAAGGTCATGGTCGGAAAGCCTGGATGACCGAGAATGGCTCCAATGGCTCCACTCAGAGAGCAAGGGTGACCCCAGAGCCGAATAGATAGATTCCAAAGATGGGAATCTGGATCTTTTTCTGGAGATGGATGGAGCCGAAGATACGTCGGCTCCAGCCGGAACCAACCGTGAAAGTAAAGTCTCAGCAGTATCAGTGCAGAGTTGAGCCGAAGTTGGAAGCTGTGACACAGAAGCATCAGCTCCAGCCGGAGCCGATGTTGCCACAGATGAGCCAGCAGCCGAAAGGCTTAGGACTCTGAGCCAGCAGTTTTGCTGGCTTCGAGTCTTCCCCAGCACGGACTTAGGCGGGGAGCCCTCGGGCTTTAATAAGCCAGTTAGGATTAATTTGCTCCTGCAGGACTCTTGGGCTGAATGCATGGCACACAGAACAAGAGTCCTGCAGGTGCAGGGGTCCCAGGCAGTAAACATAAGTGGGACCGTCAGACCACTTCTGACAGCACAAGTCACACTTCTTGAAGACTGAGACGTTTGTGTCCTTCGACACAAGTAAAAAACAAACGCTCAATCCAAACAAACTAGTTAAACAGGGATACACAAGCGCACCACAGACAGCACAGAATCCCTTTCAGGAACTAGGAAAGGAGCAGGCCTAAGGCCTAAACTGGGGGAAGGGAAATTAAATTGGATAAAAGGGGAAAAAATTTAGCACCAACGGGGAAAGGGTGTAATATAACTTAGCTAAACTAAATGAAGAAAGGGGGTGGGAAGGCCAAGTACAAAGGTAACTGAAGTAATGAAAATCCCAACACTTACCAAGAGCTGGTAAAACGCACCTAGTCAGCGAAAGCGGCAAACTAGATCTGGGTAGTTATTGCCTAGCATCATGGGATATAGGGTTGCCTCAAGCCGGTAAAATTAGCTCTCGAGCTTTAGTAAGTGGCAGAGTCGGAGCCGAGGTTCGGCTCTGAACCCATCCAGCAAGAATGAAGGTGAGATTGACAACTTAATAGTTTTTGAAAATGAGAAGCATCACTCACAACGGGTACACAAGGGTAATCTCCAAGTAATACCTCATGGGTGGTTCTGTGCAGGTTAGGGAGTGTCCAGTGACTGGCAGGTCATCGTACATCTGATTGACATGTTAAACACCCCTTATTCCTTCGGTAACTCAAGAAATTTAAAACAAGTTAGTCCCGGGGTAGTTCCAACGCCCTATTATACCACCAATAATAGCACATTCACAGTTCTAAATTAACTGACACCTCTAAAAATAGCGCGTTCTAAATCAATACAGCTAGCACAGTCATAGTTATATGTTTAACACATCATCAGTGGCGGATCCAGGAATCTGCAAAGGGGGGGGGGTGCAGATGTTAAACACTTTCTGATCAATTATTTGAATGTCAACTATTTGTGCAGGCGTCATCATGATACAGATTTCTTCAAAGGGGTATACCCATCTCTATAATAATGCAACCCTTATCTGCGACTCCAACGGAAACTTAGCTTGGCAATGAACTGCTGTGATCTCCAGTATCCCCACTGTCAACACAGTGATGGTCTTGTCTCCAGCATGTCCCCCAGAACCTCACTCCTATAGAGAAGCCAGCAGGAGCCTTAAGCCACTAACTGAACGGGAGTCAGCTGGGATGTACTTGGAACTTTATTCCATTGATCCAGTGGAACTGGCACAAAATGGAACCATTTAATGGCAGAGATTATGATAGTGCAAAAAATAAATATGTAAAAGTCAGGGGAAACTGTAGCTTTAAGTAACACACCATCAGGCATAGGTAACCCTTCTATTTTTCCATATTTTGCTAAAATACTGTTACGTACATGTGGTCACAAGAAATTACAACTAATTTTGCTTTATCATTAAATATTTAGCACACAAATATAGTATAGTACAATACAGCACCATTCAATAAAGATGAGAACCACCTAGGAAACATGTCAAAACTACCCAGCGGGGTGATGCCACCATGCTCAGATTCACTGCAATTTGCAACCAGAAAACAAAAGGTTCAGACACAGAAGACATACACACACTGTGGATTTAATTAAACATGAAAAAGCATTAGGTGATTGCAGAACTGTAATACAACATTAAATGGAATGTGTTCCCTTGTTCAGTGTTTCTATTCGCATGCTTCATAATGTGCTTCACACATCACAAATGTCAGTAGTACATCCCTCACAGACAAGATAAAGGGTAACAAACATTCTTCTGAACCCCAACACCTTTCACCCGACCTTGAAACTGGGAGGGCTACATGAGTCTTGTCCTCTTCTCCTCAGCAGACAGAAACACACTGTCCAATCCAGCTACGTCACCTTCTCCTCTTGCATGAGATTGTCACTGCATGTGCAAGCACAGTAGCATCAGCCACACCCACCTGCAGGAACTCTGCTAGTGCAGCAGCTGTACCGTGTTAGTACCATGCCACAATCCTAGACCCAACTCCTTCAGTTTTACATCAGCACCCATTTTTTGAAAAATAAAAAGTATAAAACTTTTATCAGAGTCTGACTCAAAATCACTTTAAACTTTCTGAAATTAAGCCACCATCAACAACTCACCCCAACGACTAACAAAGTTCATTACTATGAGAAGAATGTTGAGTGTCTATATGCGCTGCGTGCAGCAGCTTAACAGACTCGCACAACACCTCCCTTTTGTATACTATACAAATTACTCTAATTCTACATGCACACACAGACACACATTTGAAGAAAGAGGGAGGGATGCATATATTTATACATTTTCTATAATAGATTATGATGCTTCTGTCTTGTTATTAAACCAACCTCAATCCACCAAAACAAATGTGGAAATGCAAAATTATGACAAGATAGATTTACTTGAACAGAATTTAGATATTAAATGTCAGCCACCTCTGAAATAAATGTTAAAAGTTATAATAAATAATAGTTTCCTATGGAAGCAACCTTACACGTTATTAAACCACTAAACCTCAATGAGTTATAACAGGGAAAAGATGTTGTGCTCAACACTTCACCATGAACAAACAGTTTACTACAGTTCAGTTTTTCAAACTTTCTAATTAAACTATGTGTAACAATGGCCATAGCCTACTCTAAATAAAAGTCTGCGTTGCACCTGGTGCTAAACTGAGAGGTTAAAATTCTTTTGATTTCCCATTTTTTATGAAATTATATACACATTTTGAAGTCATTACCTTTTCTTCTGAGTCTTTAGGTTCAGTGAAGAAGGTCGGGAAAGAAGTTAACCGTGGTGGAAGGCTCCCTCACTTTTAGAAAGTGCATACTGGTAAAGATGACAATCTTCAAAATCTATAAACTTAAATTGAATTTATCCCAGCTTTACTGCTTTTAGTATTTCTCTCAAAACTGCAGCCACTATGTTTGGGCTATACCATGTAAAAAACAAATCTAAGGGCGACAGCATAATGTTAATATACTTTGGCTTATGTCTGAAGGCAGTCATTCCTATATTCCCACAGACTACATGGGTCATTCCAAGTGAACTGAGAAGCACCGTGGCAATCGGAAGGGGAAGGAAAAGGGGCTGCCTTAGCATGTGTGTGCAAATTCAGGTTAAAAAGTAAGTTCACTCACAGATTTATGCTTAATTAGAATAAAAGCACTGCAATAAGAAAATGCAATGTTTACTTGGGCGGCGCAGTGGTTAATGCTGTCGCCTCACAGCAAGAGGTTCTCTGGTTCGATTCTCGGCTGGGGTGCCTTCTGTGTGGAGTTTGCATGTTCTCCCTGCGTTCGCGTTTCCTCAGGGTACTCCAGTTTCCTCCCACATTCTAAAGACATGCTTCTAGAGCATTTCTCCCCGGGCCTCTGCTGAAAACAGGATCTGTGGAACCTAGTCGGACTTTCCTGGTCAACAAATATTAAATAAAAAATAATAAAACATTTGCAAACCTTCTCACTTATGACAGTACAAACTGTAAAATCTGGTTTCCTGACAGATTAAAAAATACCTGCTAACAAACCACAGTTACACTGTACTGTCAACTCTGTAGCCATATAATACAACTCCAAAGTTTGAGCTGTTTGGTCCCACCTACCTTGATCTTGGCAATGAATGACAGAGCCTCAAACCTCTGTGGCGGTCTGTCAATCATTGTATACTTCAGCAGAAAGCTCTGAAATTAAAATGCGTTTCCAGTAGCTGTTTAGGTTAGGGGATGAAAACTCTGCATGTATGGGAGATGGGACCAAGAAGAAAAAAATGTCAAAGCAGTACCTGTAAGCAGATTTAACGCATGTGGACTACTTTTAGATGGAGTAAAAAAAAAGTACAGTAAAAGGAGTTCAAGAAAAGCAGCTGAGCAATCAGAACACAAACATCCCAACTATTTTAGTTGCTATTACTAGATCAGCTATGGACACATGTAAAATGCATTAACTTACATAATCTCCTGTAACAAATAAATGACTGTTTAACAAAAATAGAGGATTATGTCAGCCCCTCCCTATGCAACAATATAAAGTTCATTCAACGAACGTAAATTTGTTAATGTATGAGCCATACCCCTCAACTATTTTCACAAATCTTTCACAGACTAAAATGTGTCATTAATGACTTCAGTCCTAAGTCACTTGCCAGAAAAACGCAAATTTTATGAATAGCAGACCAAAAATATGAAGCAAAAATCTGGACACTGAGAACCTGGAAGGTTAAGTACATAAACAAGCACAGTGACTTTCTTTAATGATAAACAATCATGTTATGGCAATATAAATCAGTTACAGGTATATTTGCTAATGCAATAATGTAATTGGAAGATTAAAAAAAAATTATATATATATATATATATATATATATATATATAGATAGATAGATATATATATATAGCAGCATTTACACCTTTCCTTGTATGCTAATTATGCCAATCTGTGCAAGTCCGCAGATAATGTATTGTTCACTTAAATATTTATCAGTAAAACTGATGAATGACAAGAAAACTCATACTCTGTCACAATCACAGTGGCTGACGGTATGCCATCGGAGGTTTCTATAGCCATGTGTGTAGCTGAATGGATAAACATGGGGGCAGGCATCATGGGTTCGGCAACACTTGTCTGTCTCAAATTCACCTGAAGAGAAAGAGAAATAGGTGTTGAAAATGTCTCCACCCCCCCCCCCCAAAAAAAGAATGGAGAGATGAATCTCGGCTCTGAGGAGGTTCAAAGGTCACAAGGCTAACTGAGGACAGAAACAAAGCTTCAGTAGCAATAATGCAAGGATACTTATTTGTACACTGCAGTGCTGTTGTACTTGCAGTTGACGATGATTTTGAAGTATTTCCAATACACCCCCTACTTCACCTTGTTTGGTCGGTCCTGACCACAGATTGATAACTGCAGCATCAGACATTATGACTTTGTTGCTAAACCTTGGAGTATACAACTTATCGATAATAAGGAGCGACAATAATTATATTAGCTCATTTATGCTTATTTTTGCTAAAACATGTGCATAACCCATATTTAGGAGATATATTTAACTTGCACCATATTTTGTAGCTACGGAAGGATATCTTTAATAATTAAAGACCATCTTGGAAAGTAATTTCAACCACACTATCACATTTTGTTATCAAAACATTACATGCTTTATTTCCAAACGCATACCATCCTTACCTAGGTGGTCATAGCTCTCAGCATTGTTGCCGGCTCCACACCACAAAGTTCCAGGGTAGGTGAAACACCCTCTTAGACCTGTGCAGCTGCTTGTGTTACTGTTCTGGCAAACGGTTCGGCTTGCAAAAAAAAAAAAAAGACTGACATGCTGCTGTGACGTCGGCCACTCTGGGGAAGTTTGCAGGAAGCCTGTTTCCTGTATTGGCCTGGCTAGTATGCCCCAGAGACCTCAGTTCCAGTCGGCAAACTTCTGTGAATGCTTTCACTGCCCTCGGGTCATCTTGGATATTGCAACCCACTACTCGGCCTTCACTATCATGGGAAGTACTAACAATCACCAGCCCATCGGTCACTTGATACTAGATGGGTCCACTGGTGGTGTGCATTCTGGATTCTGACACATATCGTACCATCTAGTAGATGACACGTGGTCCTGTCCATCCCCCCCATCTCCTTGTGTTTCAGATAGCTTACCTGCAGCTCCCAGACGTGGATCTATAAGAACCAGCACTAGTGACCACATGGCTAAATGAGCATCTGTAGTTTCAGCACCACCCGCAGACAGCACCGCTCGACCTCCAGACCAGCCTTTATACAAAAAGTAAGGTGGTCTGACAAGGCCTCAAGGGGTGGGAGGCAGGGAGGGAGGAGCCTTGAGGGGTACAGCCAAATCAACAGCAATTCAGGGATATTACACGTTCAGAAAAGTTACTTTATCTTTGGCTTGTGTTTTAAACTAAATTGCATCAACGCAACTGCATCTAAAAGTAAAAACAATCTTTAAAATTCAAAGCTAAACAAACCTCTGCTAAACCACCATTTTGAATTAGTTGCATCCATAACTCGACCAAAATTGAACTTGCATTCTGCCATAGGAGCGAAAAATCATGTTTAAAAAAAAGAAAGTACCCTTCACCATAACCAGTAACATTTCGTAGCTTAGTCTTAAATTGTATTTGACGGATACTACTTTAATATCCCTTTACATGTTCAATCTGTTCTACCAATTATAAACAGCAATACACTATCTGACTTGCTTTGAATAGTCATCTTGTTTTACGGCTTGAAACACAAATCAGCTGATGTAACAAAACAAAGGCTGAGGCTTGGTTTGGATTGCTAGACAAAAGAGAACACCTCATCCACAGTCTGATAACATCTGCAGAAAATTGTAGTTTATGCATGCCTCTCCTTCAGTTTTTTAGTAATTTGTTATAAGTTTATAATCAATAAAAATGTTAAGAATATTTCAGTGACTTGTGACTAAACAGTTCAGCTATGGAGAAACAAAAATTCAACACTCGAGTCCACTTCACCAAGGTAAGTATTAGTAAATTAGTAAAGAAATATCAATGAGAACATTTCACTACACTTCCTTTAATTCTAATAGCAGTGTTTGCATTCAGTTTTACTTCAAGATGTGGTATTATGTGGTATTTACCCCCTTAAGTTGTTTTATGTCGTTTTCCCCAAAGTCTTAACCCGTTTGCTGATTTTTCTAATGGTCAAACTTTCATTTACCTTTACTTTTTCTCCTTCCTCTTTTTTTTTTTTTTTTTACTTCATATTAGACTCTTTCCATACAAAATAAAATAACATATGTAAGACAGGTGCAGAAGCCGATTCAGTGAAACAGTACAGCAGAGCACCAAACGAGAGATATGCACAATTGTACCACTTTGGCGGGATTTCTTCAAGACTTGCCCAAGGAAAATAAAAATTACTTCAGATTCACTGATGTTTTATTCTCACTTGTGAATTCCTGGAACAAGGTCTTCGGGATCAAATCAAATCTGCACTTTTGGCTTAGCCACTACTACCAAGTGCTTCTAATAACTGCTTCTAGTAACTGGGAAATTCACTCCATTCGAAACTATCACCAAACACAGCTTCAGGAAACTACAGTCTGAGATGCAGTTGGAGAACTACTGAGGATTGTAGAAAAGGTCACCTGATTGAAACCACCAATTGTATCTCCCGATGCATCTGTGACGCAAGGAATAAAAAAAGTGCTGGGAAAATGAAACGGAAAGATAGTTTGGCAGCACATTAACGGATTTCTATAGAACCACAAATGAATAATGGCTTTAAAAAAAGGTGAGGCGCGCCCCTGCGCCCAGGCCTCACGGTGTAATACTGTAAAAAGGGCAAGATCCAATAAAAATGTGTTCTCTCATTTCAGTTACGCCTGACAGTCGCACTGTTTTTAGACTAAATGCCCTTCATACCATAGTTACTGGAATCCAGCCCGTACGCTAGAAATACAGAATAGTCGTAAGAGACTGGCTCTTAACTACGACGAAAGTTGTTTTCCAGTAGATGGGAATGGCTGCATACTACACCCTATGTACGCTAGAAATTATTCCGCTATAAATGGATGGATGCCGTTGCAAACCTCTTGTGCTTGAAATGTCGACAGGACTAGAAAAACTAAGCTAATTTGCTTATATTACATGTTTTACTCAAGACTAAATTTGCAAGGTTATTCCTGATTGTATCATGTGCATTTTTTGTAGATTTTTCAATGTTTCTTTGAGTAGAGTGACCGGTGCAATACGTCCTTAGTGTGCATTTGTTTACAATGATTTTCCGTGAGTTAGCAGTAGTTTTCTGTGTAATACTTCACTGTGTTTAAGCTGATTTGCGATGCCAGACTTCATAATGTAGCAGTCCTGCTTCTGCAGACCACTAGAGAACGCAGAATCCGATGTTGACAGCTTGTTGAGGAAAATAAACTACTATATTCAGAAATGGAAGCAGAAATGGAAGCAGTGGATTGGCTTTGGTGCCATAAAAGTGTTTTCGCTTAACATATGTTACAAAAACACTCAAGAAATGTAAAACAATTTAGTCCCAAGGTAGTTCCAAACTAACCAAAGGACATAAAAACAAGACGGCAAAAGTTGGACTGGAAAACAGCCTACCAGTAAGAGTTACATGAATAATATGATCAAATAAATTACCCATGGTGCAGCGTTCGAAATAAATGTGACAGCAGACAGCTGTCAGGGTTGCTAGGAGGTGGGCTTTGATACTGTGTTTTTCAACAATCACGTGACATAGTGAGTCTAGGAGGCGTGTCCGGGGCGGGCTTTGCTACTGCGCATCCTGTGAGGTACTTCACTGGGAGATTACCAAAAGGTGAAATGCTGTGCTTGGTACTGGCCGTGGGTACGTTTGGCCCTGTAAAATCTAACATTTGTACCAAAAATGTCCCACTTTTGGGTATTTGAAAAGGTGGCAGCCTTACTCTTAAGCCTAAACGTTGAAGCTTTGTGTATAAAGAGGTTATCACCAAGATGTATTTACAGCAAACCGCAGAGCATTTCGTGTGTTGTTCATAGGTTCATACTAGGCTATCTGCCCAAGGGCATTTATAAGCCTAGCCCAGAGTTTTGTGGCTTTCGCCACCCCTTTAGTTTGGAGGATACTATGCCCATTATTTTGCTGTGCCTCTGTCAAGCAGTGACACTGAGATAATCCCTGGGGTATATTTGCGATCTCCCATCCATTGGTCAAGATTTCTCTTGAACAAAGTCAGCGAGGTACTCTGCCTTACATGTACCGGGATTTTGTTCCACAGCATAGGGAGTCTCTGGGTGATGAATCTGTCCCTCCAGCACGTCCTATTAATAACCGTGTCAAGGTTTAAAACTCCCGCCCTTGTAGTTCTGAGGGATCTAGATTTTTTGAGGTGAAGCATGTTCATCAATTCTGGGTTGGACATGGCCTTGTATGTCAGGCACAGGTCACCTCTGAGTAGACGGTAAGCGACTGAATAGAGCTGGAGTTCCTTCAGTCGGGCAGCATAGGACATATTTTTGAGACCCTTTATCCTTTTGGTGAGGAATTTTTGGGGCCTTTCCAGTTGCTGCAGGTGTCGTGTCAGATACATTCCGAATGGGGCATTGTACTCAATCATTGGTCTGATGAGTGATGAGTACAGGGGGATGATGACTTCCCTTGATCTAGATGTGAATCCCTTCATGATCAGGTGGGCAATGTAGAAGGTTTTCCTGACTACTTTAGCAACATGAGTGTCAAACGAAAGGCTACTGTCAACTTGGGTCCCCAGATCCCTGATGACTTTTTCTGTGCTCAGTGGATTGCCACCTATATGGTAGCTAGGGGTAACCTTGTTTTTCTCGAAGGGTATGACTATGCATTTCTTGGCATTTAACTTTAGGCCATGGCTCTGGCACCAGTTATCCGTTTTTGTAAGGCCCTTCTGAAGGATATCTGTGTCAGATGTGTTTTCGACTATGGCGCCCAGTTTGACCACCTTCTTAGCGAATTTGCTAGAATTTTGTCTAACTCATAACTATTTCTTTTTTAATTATAATTTTTTCTGCAGTTGAAAGGTACGACAATGGGGCGGCTTTTGCTCCCAACATATCAATGAGACTCCAACCCCCATCTAATATCAATATTAGTATAGAGTGATTTCACATCAATTGTAACCCAATAGTAATCACTGTGCCACTCAATTTGAGATACATTACTAATTAGATCCTGAGTATTAGAAATATGAGCTACCACCTTATGTAAATGAGCCTTAAGATGAAAGTCCAAAAAGATATTAACATTATTTAGAAATGAACCTACCCCCGAAATTATAGGCCTACCTGGTGGTTTTTGTAAATTTTTATGTACCTTAGGCAAAGCATACATCACAGGGATTGTGGGCTTTTTTTATAAGTAGTTTACAAACATCTTTATGCTCAAAAAAGCCCAAACGTTCCCCTCTTTCCAATAAAGCCAAAAGCTCATCATTAAATAACACAGTAGGATCTTTGTCTAGCTGTCTGTATTCTTCAACATTTTTAAGCAAATTTTCAACCATATCACAATAATCTATTTTATCCAAAATAACCCAATTGCCACCTTTATCAGCACATTTGACTATAAAATTGGTCTTTTGTTTTTTTAAGGTCATTCAAAGCCAGCCATTCATTTTTACTTAGGTTATAACATTTTTGTTTCTTACAGAAATCATTAAATACTACCGTAATTTCTTTGAAAAGGACCTTAAAGAATACAGAAATAGCAGGTACATTAATATTTGGTGTAAACTTATTTACATTCATTAAATGTGGCACAACTAACTTTCCATATCCAGTATGATAACCATTGGTATTTTCCACAATTTCCACTGTTTCATCTACAACATTTAAATCTGTGAGATCAGCTCCATCATAGTCATACAGAGACATGTTTAATAAACTTTCATTCAAGTCAACAATATTGTCAGAATTATTTAAATCAACATTTTCAGAAACAAACTCAACTTCTCTTTAAAAATAAACTTTCAAAAGTAGTTTTCTAATGAAAGCTTTAAGTTCTAAATATAAATCCGCTAGAGAAGGAAAAAAAGTAGGTATAAATTTACTACCTTTAGACAAAACATTTTACATATCATGAGTAAGTTTCAAATTTGATAAATTAACGCATAACAAAGCCTCTGTATTAACTCCACATACCAGTTCATTATTTAAAACGATTCCTTCCCCAAGCTGATTTATTAGTCTGAAAGGAATGTTCAGTAGTAGGTGAAACTGAGGTGCCATTACTGCCCTCAGAGCATTAAGGAGAGTAAACAGCATGGATCGTATTATTAGTATATCGGAGCATTTAAATCTGGATGAGGCCACAACAGCAGCAGTACTACAGTCGTCTGGACACAAATCAGAGACCCTCTACATCTAAAACTAGCCCTGGGAAGTATGACTTTTGCTAACTTACCCTGATCTACTGCAGCCAGGCATACCTCTCAATCTCCTAGGCCCAGAAATCCGGACAAAGCCATAAATAATGGAGGAGGGGCCATACCTCTCAAGTGTACCTCATTATGAGGAGTGTACCTCATTCAGGGTCTTAAAAAGTTCATGTTTCACCCACAGCCAGGACAACTATTGCACACATTCATCTAATCTCTACAGTCCTCTATGCCTCTTCCATTTTCACAAATCTATCTAAGAATAACCTCAACAAGATGGAGATTTCCTACAATAACATAGCCAGATTTGCTACAGGTAATCCTTTTAGAACCCACCATTGCCTTAACTTAAAGCAGCTGGAATGGCTGGAACTACAGAATCTGCTTAAATTCCACCAATTAAGCATTGCCTATAAGGCTCTTTATCAACCTTCCAGTACTGCTATACTATCTACCCTCATCACCCCCATATACTGATCTGAAGTCGTCACATTCATCTCAGGAACTCCTAGTAAACACATCTAAACCTAACAACAAGGCTGGTGAGTCTCTCTTCTCTAACACTGTTGGAAAAGCCTGGAATCTTCTCCCTAGCGACCTTTCCTCACTTCCCTCTTTATCACTCTTCAAAACCAGACTGAAACTTTCCTCAGAACACACTGGTTATGTCCCTGTACTAAACCTGACTAACCAACTAGCTCTACTAACTAGGCTCTGCCCACCCTGTACTTCTCATAAACTATTCTTTTTTACCATTTCCCTCTGTCATTTCCTTTATTTCCACCCCTGTGGATACTTATTAGAGGGAATACTCTTTATCATTACAATTCTACATTAAACTGTCTCTTTTTTTTGTTATGTATTGCACCTCTATGTTGTAGTGTTCCTGCATTTTACACTGTTATGATTTCTGTCCTCATGTAATATTTCTGCGTCAGTCTGAAATGTCCATTGTATATATAACTGATGTTGCTGTATGTTATTTTGCTGTATGTTGTTTTTACTTTATCATGGAGCTTTTCTCCCCGGCCCTGTACTGAAAATGGACATGTATCCAGTTAGACTAGCCCAGTCAACAAATGTAAAATAAAATAAATGAATAAATACATGTTCCTCGAATTTCCACATTGAAAGGGTCTGTAACACTTTCAGTGTTCAGAAGTTTTTAACTGATATCCATGGTAAATAGTACTGAATCATGTTAATTCATTAAAAGATCTTTCATATGACTAAAACCAGTAGATTTTAATTATTGTATGACCATCCTAGACATGCTGTAGGTGGATTGGACACTCTAAATTGGCCCTAGGTGTGAGTGAGTGCACGTGTGTGCCTTCTGTGGAAGGTTGGGTGCCGGGCTGACAACTCGACACCGTAAAACTCCACTGCCAATCATGAGCGGACATGTGATCCACTGTGGCGACCCCTAACCAGGAAAAGCCGAAAGAAGAAGAAGTTCCACATTATGAGGGCTAGTGTTCCTCAGTGTCAGAGATGGAAGGTTTAGGGTTACCACCTGTCCCACTTTGCGGGGACAGTTGTGTCCTGCAAAAAAAATTAAAAAATGGCAAATGTCCTGAGATTTTAGGACAAAAGTATTTCCTATATTTTCTTTAGTAGTGCCATAAAGCAATTATTTTTTATGTGACACACCTAAATGTTATAAGAAACAGAATAAGCAACTCAAATGCTACAAGAATAAGCTTTTATTTTGGCAAAAAAGTGAAGTTCTGTCCTTTGTACTGGCCATGGGTATGTTTTGCACTGCAAAATCTGTAGTTTCTACAAAAAATGCCCCACTTTGGGCATTTGAAAAGATGGCAACCCTAGGAAGGTTAAGAGCAATGGGAGGGGCAGACAAAGGCCTAAACTTAGACAGTTGATAACATAATAGGTTTTGCATTAGCATATATATTCTGAAGAGTATGAAACTTAAAATGTCTGTCATTAACTTCTGACTTCGATCCTCAACGAGTGGCTAGAAAACCAAAAGTTTGTAAATACCAGACAAAAATATAAGGCAAAAATCTGGAAAGTTAGGGGGGGGGGGGCAGAATATGCAGCCAGGCAAGTCCCACCTGTGTGTAGGTGCTGCCACCTGCTGGTAATAAAAAAGCCACATGTACTGACTGAAGCCAGACTAGCATGCTGTTTCTGTTCCACACTGATACCTGCACAGGTCAAAGACAGGTTGACACAGACAGTATAACGTTATTCTGGGGGAGAACTATGTAATATACTGACATCAAACCTCTCAAATTCTTTACTTAAAAATTCTGCAATAAAGTAAAACTAATGCGGAAATTAACAGCAAAAATCCACCATTTTTTAATATTATCCTAATTCTCATAAAATTTCTGCAATATGTCAAAACCAACAGGGTAATAAACAGCAAAAATCCACTATTTATTAACATTACACTAATTCTCATAAAATATGTACTATTTTACCATTTACTACTACTCCTGCTAGGTAAGTCCCTTCTGTGTGCAAGTGCTGCCACCTACTGGTGATTTATTTTATTTTATTTATTTATTTTTATTTTACATTTTATTTTACATTTGTTGACCGGGCTAGTCCAGCTGGATACATGTCCTTTTTCAGTAGAGGCCCGGGGAGATAAGCTCCAAGAATAGTCTAAATACAATAATACAAGTTCAAACAACACAGAAAAAAATATCAATATACTAATAAAAATAGCAACTTCCAAAAAGAAAATAAAAAACATCAACAATGGTATCAAGTAATTAACGGTACAGAGTTTGTAACAAAATATACTATTGAGGACAAAAATCATAAACAGATAGATACTGACTGAAGCCAGGCTAGCAGGCTGTGTCTTTTCCACACGGATACCGGCAGACTCTGCTGTACCGCTGTCAGGTAAGTCCCTTCTATGTGTAAGTACTGCCACCTACTGGTGATAAACAGGTACTGACTGAAGCCAGACTAGCAGGCTGTGTCTGTCCCACACTGATACCTGCACAACTCAAAAGCAGGTTGTAACAGACAATATAGCATTATTCTAGGGAAGTGTCTAATATACTGACATCATACCTCTCAAATTCTTTACTTAAGAATTCTGCAATAAGCCAAAACTAATGGGGGCAATAAACAGCAAAAGTGTGCCATTTTTAATATTACTCCAATTTTCGGTACTTTTCCGTTATTAGGGCAACACTGTTAAAGCAGCTGCTGAATTCCGAATCCAGTGTCAAACCATTTCTTTTGGGGCAGGTGTGTGTAAAATGCACATCTTAGAGTTCTTGTTGTCAAAATTACACATTTAATTATTTTTACACACACACCTGTTAAGATTTACATTTAAAAAAAACACGGTTGTAGAGTGGATTCCCAGCCCAGCAACCACTTGGAAAGTGCTTGACTGATAACAGTTTTGTAATAAAGGCATGAAATGAGTACTATAAAAGGTTGTAATCCACTGTAGGGAAATCAGGCATACTGTCAAACATTTTATTGAAAAAATACAAATCAAAATCTGTAATTATCCCTAGTTGCCATCTTGCAGCCACGAAGATCCGATTACAGTCTGGAGCTATAAAGCGTTTCTTTTATAGCAACCCATCACTGAGAATGTAAATGACCGTTGTTAGGATGTGCGGATATTTTGGGATTTTACAAGGGTTTTACATTACTAATTCAAGTCCAAGCCTAATCTTAAGAAGGTGTGTGTTGGATTAATCCATTTTTTTAGAAAAATTGTAGGTATTTACAAACATGTACAGGTATCTACAAGTTATTTACATTTGCATTTGTTACAATAAACATCTTATAATTTATCTATACATTTCTATAAATTACATTGAAATTTATTTATTAATGAAATATTTAGCTAGTATTTGTTGTTAAGTGTTGTTCATTGTCCATCCATTCTAATTTAACCATTCTGCAAGTCCATGAATTAAATAATGCGTAGTCCAAGCTCTTCCATTTCTCATTTCTGTGCATTTTGAATCCACAATAAGTATATGACTGATACAAGAAAAAAAATCTGCATTTTTAATCAATGAATTCCAATACCTTTGGTAATTTGCACATAAACATTTCTCGACGGTTAAGAGAAACAAGTATGGAATGTTATAACGCTTTTGAATACATGCCCAGAAATATTTAGCTCTAGTGCATTTTATAAACACATGTTCTGCAGTTTCTAGTTCTAAACATTCATTTCATATACACTTTCTAAATGTAAATTTTTTATACACAAGTGTAGATCTTAGGGGCAATTTATTTAAGGAACATTGCCATATAAAGTCACCTCATTGAGGTACTTTTTAAATAAATGTTCACCTGTTTCTTATTCCATGTAAACTGAATATTGTATAATTGCTGAAAGCATTAATTAATAATTCTCTAAAATTTGTTTGTACCATTTTCTTCTCGATTCTGTTTTAGGAAAATCATGTAATTTAAATTTTAAAATTACCATTTGTATGTCTTTCAACTCCTTGTTGATATTTTTAATTCAGTTGCCTGCCATGCATGCTGCTCAAAATTCTTTATTATTTGAATAATCATTCTCCCTACTAATGGGTTTATTTGGTTATTCAGGTACTGAAAAACTGAATGCAAATGTAATATTTGTAAAAATAATATTGGGTGTATTAAAGATAACCCTCCTTGTCTAGCTGAGTATAATACACCTCTTCTTATTGGATTTATAGTTGTCTTCCAAAAGATCTTGAATACTATATTTAATAAATGTGTTGTCCAAACTGTTGGAAAGAAGTAAATTGTGAAAATGTAAATGAGTTTGTTAAGGAATGCTCCATTTAACAGATAAACTTTTTTTAATGTATGAGAGAGTAAAAGTGTTCCAAAAATTTAGTTTTCAGCAAATTTTATCTAATATGTCTCTGCAACTTGTATTAATAAACTCTTCTATTCCAAAGGGAATACCTAACACCTGTATCCTATCATTAGAGAGAGTGTAATCTTTTAAATCTTCTGTCTTTTCAGTATTTTAAGCAATTATAATAATGTCACCTGCATAGGTCATTACTCTTGGTGTAGACACATTCAGGCACTCAAATGAATATGGTGCTGTTCTAGTTTTGCTTCTATGTTTATATAATACAGCCCCTGTCATTAAAGCTAGAAAAATGTGCTTAATGGGCAACCTTGCCTGATCCCATTTCCCATAAGTACTGATTTGCCTGTCCATCCGTTTATCACTGGTATTATCTGTGTTTGCGAGTGTATTAAGGTAATACATTTCCTAAACTGGGAGCCAAAACCAAATTGTTCTAATACCTCTGAAAGTGCATTGTGAGAAATATTGTCAAAAGCTTTTCTCAAGTTACAAGAAAGCATAACAGCTGTACTAGATTTTTTGACATACATGCATACATTTTTTCAAATAAAAAAGTAAGTCTTTCATAGGTTTACCAGGTAATCCAAATATGTTTGGGTCTAGCAAATAATGCATTTTTGATCTTAGTCTCATCTGTAAACTCTTGCAAAATAATTTCTAATCTGTATTACATAAAGTTATTGGCCTCCAGTCTGCTAATATATCTCTGTCACCTTTCTTCAAAATGAAATGTAATACAATAGTTAAGAATTCTGCATTATTATACCATGTTTTAGCCATTCATTAAAAACATTAACAATATCCTGCAGTTGAGCATGAGATAACATTTTATAAAATTCATATGTTATTCCATCCTTGCCTGGCACTGTATATTTAGGAGACATCTTAGCAATTGCCTTCTTGAGCTCAGTAACCCTGACAGTAACATCAATACAAGAAGAAAATGTTCTGGGCATTTTGGGGTATTCCATATTGTTGTTGGCATGTTCTTTCCTTTATATAAATATAATAAGTAATTATTAACCACTTCTAAGATAGCTTGTTTATTACTGACTAAATTGCCTTTGTCATCCCTTAAACAATGTATTTACGATTCTCTCTTGATAGTTTTCTTCCCTATGTATTGTAAGATAAACTCACCTCTACCTTTTAGTGAGTATCTTAAATTACACAACTTTGTGGCTACCCTTAGTAGATTTAGTTGATGTAGTTTCCTTAAGTACTGTAATGCTTTATTTACAGCCTTGTTAACATGTTGATATAACAAATACATTTCTTTTGTCTCATTTCTTAACTTTGTATGATAATGTGTCATGTACCACTTATATCTATCTAAAAGCTTTTCTTTAAAGTCTAACCATCATTCTGACTGCGTGTCATATAAATCTTTTAATGTGTTGTGATCATGCCATAGCTCTAGTATAATTTCTCCCCATTTGTCTGTGTTAAGACACATATTTACTAATAGTGGAATTCCTTTACCTTTAATCTTTTGTGTCTGTATGCCAAATGTATAAGCCATTGCTTTATGGTCTGTAAATGATAGTAATTCAAGACAGAAACAAACCAAGAAGAACACAGAAGTAGAAGGCAGCCAGAAAATGCCATAGTTATGTGTATAATCCAAATCCCTTTAATAAAGAATTAAGAGCTTTCGTCAGACACACTGACTTCTTCAGAATAAGTGTCATACATATCTCAAAATGCTTAAATACCCTCCCCATTACATAAATGACTTACATCATATCCTCTTAAAAAATTAAAGATACAATTTGAAAAAACTTAAAATTAAAAAAAAATGTACATTCTTAATTTAAAATCCACCAAAAAACCTGCTTCAAAACAGTGCCTAAAGATGTCAAATGAAATACATAGATTTTAATCTCAATAGTGCCATAATACTGACCCTGTGATTCAGGCCAGGTCTGGCACTTGCAGTTTGATTTGCCACTTTAATTCAAGAAGTTCAAAGTACTCGTCCACAGGACCACCCCAAAATCCTAAATCAACATGGTCAATTGCACAAAACTTGAAATTGTGCACGGGGTACATGTCAGTGTGCTTATATAATGCATTATTGTTGTTTTTCTGTCTTATTTCATATTGGTGTTCATACATTCTTTGTTTTAGGGCCCTTTTGCTTTTCCCCATGTAAAATCCATCACAGGAGTCACATGTAGCCACATAAACCACCCCTTTAGAAAAAACAATGATATGTTTGGGTATCACCCCATAGTTCTTAATATACATATCTTCCCTGTCTACAATAAAGTTGCATTGGGCACATCTGCCACATTTAAAAGAACCTGCACCCCTTGCCAGCATCATGTTTCTTTCCAACAAGCCCTTAAGGCATGTGCCTTTCTTGTAAACAACTACCAATTTATCACCTAGTAGCCCACAAACCTCATCATCTAGGATAAAAATTACCCAAAGCGTTTCAATAATGTTCCTGATGTAAAAATCTAGTGTAAAAGGTATGGTGAAGGCCCTAGAGTACCTATCAGCGCTTAATTCTTTATTAAAGGGATTTGGATTATACACGTATCCATGGCATTTTTTGGCTGCTTTCTACTTCTGCGTTCTTCTGTAAATGATAGGACTTTAGATGCATGTTGACTGCAAACCAAAGTTAGTGAATGCCAGCAATAGTCAATTATAGAGGTTGTGGAGCCATGAAAGTAAGTATAACCATTTGAGTGTATCATGTTTAATGCTGCGGTTCTCATAATTTTATAAAAATCTTTAACGTCTTTGTTTTTACTATTAATTTCCTCATTGAGGTGACAACTGAAATCACCACATACTCTTAATGGGCAATCTACTAACAGATATGGTTGCATTAAATTAAACATTTTTGTACATTCCATTGACTATAAGTATGCATATAATATAAATAATCTGATATACTGACCTTGTACTTTGATATCTAGCAATAGTAACCTACCTGGAATGAGGTGTCTCACATATGGTTAACTTATTAGACTTGTACATAAATAATATTCCAGAATGCCTTTCTTTATCTATAGACCATACTGTTTCTTTGTTCCATAAGTTGTTCCATTGTGTTATTTGGTCTTCTAATAATATCCCTGTGTCTATTAAACAAATCATGTCATACAACAAATATTGTACCCGTGTGTTGGAAGCAGTTCATGGAAAAACATACAGAGCAATTCCCTGGTCTTTTTAACATCATTTCACATGACTGAAGGAGAACTGCAATCTGATGGATGAAATATATTCATCACAAGTACATCTTTGTAAAGTTTCACCACAGGGAGATCGTTCATTTAATGGAAGTAAAGTGGTGTATATATCACCATAATATTACTTTTAAGACAGAAAGACAGAACTGTTATCTTAACTTGATGAATCACTTTATTTTTAACTTTCTCTGTAACGTATCGGGGCAGCAGTTTGATGTGATCGTTCAGCTGTAATGCAGTACGTTGTTAAGCAGAAGTGTGTAAAGGTTGCAATTAACTGTTATTGTTTACAAACTAATTATTACAAGTAAGATTTTTTTACAGACATGGTTCACAGACAAGTTAAGGGAGTGGATCACAGCTGAATGCTGTCATTAACAGTGTTGCCCCGATAATGGAAAAGTGCCCAGTTTTCTTAAAATGTACTTTTTTTGAACAGTAATGTGCATAGAACTTCAATGTCCATCATTACTGAATTGTGATTCTCTGAGATTAATCAAAAAAAAACATTAGGGATAGAATAACAACGTGAGACAAAACCATGGGCATTGTACACAATTCTAGATTGTTGAGAGGTAAGCTGACACTCCCACAAAAATCTAGTTTTAATACCCCAGGGATGTTTGCACAGATGGTGTTACTGTGCTGACACATACTGATTTTTTTTTACATTGTGTGTATGTTTGCGGCTGGTAGACTTACTAAACAGTAGAACATTTTCACCACAGTGTGGGGAGAGAATCTACAGTGCCTTACAGACTTCCCTTAACCTCCAGAATTTTACAGTAGTAGTAAAATCAAAAGTAGTTACAGATTTGTTGTTATACAATTAAACATCAACAATATACTGCAGACATGTCGGAGAAGTGTGACATTTACAATAATTTAAAACAAAACTTGTACAGCGAAACATTGTGAAGTACTAGTCAGAATGAGTGAGAAGGTGAATACTTTATTTTCGGTGACCACTGCCCTGTTGCATCACATTTGTCCTTCAGAACAACTAAACTTGTACCATAAGTAGTATTACAGCCAAGTAACACAGACAGAACTCCTTAGCCTCATATGAAAGCTCTGAGCTTGATGAATAAAATGCTGCTGACAGTATGTATGTAACTTGAATGGTATTGTAAGCTGTTTACAAAGTATTACAAACATAATAGTTACTGTGTTTACTGTGACTTATAAAATTCTGTTTAAGGCCTAGGCAACCTGTAAATGTTTCATCTCCCAAATCCCTGCTTACACTTATCAAGGGTATCAGAAATTGTCAGAGATTTGGGATGTATGGCTAGGCTTAAAAAGGCCCTTGTGGTCATTAGTCTAGTAAACATCTATGAACCTAGAGATATGAATCTTCTTCTGGCTTTTCCCAGTTAGGGGTCGCCACAGTGGAACTCCGGTCTGCTAATAATTGGTAGTAGATTTTTACGTGCTGGCTTACCGGGCCTAACGCACAACCTTCAACGAAGGAACGCCCATTCATGTATATCGTCACACAGAAGACGCTCTAACTCAGAATCGAACGGGCAACGTCTAACTGTGAGGCGACAACGCTACCGCAGCACCACCACCGAACCTAGAGATATGAATATTTGTTTGAAATGTGAGGACATCATTTGATTCTGTCAAAAGCCTTAGGCTCCGCCCATTGGAAGTTACAGTGCAAACTTGCTGAGCTCCATTGGAGAGAATGACTTAATACTGGTGCCAGCATAGCTGTAAATGACTTAATAACCACCCAAATACACTGTACAAAATACTAAACAGTAGAATCACAGCAATAATGGAACAGTAGAGAAGATGCCTAGAAAGCAAGGAAGTAAAAATCCCAAAATAAAACCGTACGTCAATATGACAGAAAAAGAGAACAACAACAAACTGCAAAATATACGTTCTAGAATCATAAACCAGACCAGCAATACCTCAAAACCAAGACTCTTCTGGAAAGAAAAAGGTTAGCCAGGAAAATCAGAGGCACCTCATAAACATTAAAACAATGTGTTAATTCCATAAGCTTGTCAGATAGCTATGCATTTTCTTAATTTCTTCTATACAGAATATCACAGATAGCAGCATGTCTCTCAAGCTGGAACACTGGCTGAATATCATACTACCTTCCATTTTAAGCAAAATGTAGTAAGTGAAACCAAATTCTGACTATAAAAATTATATAGCCTCACCCAAGGATACCATGCTTCACCCAACTTTTCTAAGAGAGATGCCAAAAATTGGTAACCTCCTACTTTAACCTGTAATCATCCTTTATTACAGGAACGGTAATTACTCCCTTCATGCATAATATTCTTATCCCTCTACCTAGAGTACCTACACCCACACCCAGTAAACTAAAATATGGTGCACCCATTTCCAAGGTTCCTGTATAGTCACATTTTTTTTGAAAATTGTCTATACAAACCATCAAACACACAAACAGTTCTAGACTCCTGATTGTCAGCATGGTTCTGCAATGCCTTTGGCACCACAAGAGCTCTGAAACAGACATCTGTAACAATATAACTGAGGGTTGTGTTACTGCTGGAGTCTGTGGACATGGCTAGTGCTTTTTACATGGTTGACACCCTCCATTGAGTAAATTACGGGAATAACACAGTTTGGTTAAAAAGTTCCTACTAGATAACATCATAAATCTTTCAGATTCTATCATTCTCATTCATTCCTGAACTGGTGGGTCTTAGATCCATCATGGCCACATTTACGAGACTCTTGGAACCAGCTTTGGAGCTCCTACCTTTACCCTGCGATACCCCAGATTTCGTTTGCCACCTTATCACTACAGACACAGATCCTTACCTTATCCGTCAGCTGTGGAGGCTAGTTTTTGCAGTGTGCGACTTCTACTTTTCTTAGTTTCACTGTTTTCCTTCCTTACCGAAGTTAGTTTTTTGAGTTTCTATCATGTTAGGTCTAATTTCTAATTTCTCTCTTCTGTTTCTACCTTTGGTAATTCTCCATACCATTGCTGGTACTTTCTTTACACTCTGAAAGGTAGGATAAAATGGGCAGAAATCTTTATACCATGGCTGGTAGTTCTTTAGGTTAAACCTTCTAAATACTGTCAGCCTGTCTCCCTTTCCTTTTGCTACTATTGTTGACAAACCCACTGGGTTTAAGAAATGCACTTCCTGTGGGCATAAGATCCCCATTTCTGATCAACACAAGGAGTGTGTTTATTTTCTGGGTGTTGCCCACTTAAACACTGCATGCATGATTTGTGCTGGTTTCAGTACTAGGGCCATTAGTGTCCAGAATAACAAACTGGTCCTAAAGGGTTTGTTGCCTTCCTTTTCTGTTTCCTCTCTGTCAGTTCCTGCTTCTAGGGCTCAACCCCCCCCCACAAAGAAATGTAAACCCTCCTTGGAGGCCAAAAAATCCAGGAAGCAGTTTTCCACCCACCCGCCTAAGTCCATTCAAATTTCAGAGACACTGGTCAAATTACAAAAAAAAGTTGGATTTGACACCCTCAGATCTGATGCTTACCAAGTCTCAGAGAACATGATCCCCCAGGTTCTCTCCGGAGCCTCTCTATCCTCTGCTCTATTATCCCTTCCTCCAAGAGACCCCAAGGATAGAGTCCTGGCCCCAATCTACTACTTCCTCCAGCAGGACCTCCAGAAGCCTTTCCAAAGCCAACTCTTTCTGGAATTCATAAACTCCAATGCCCTAGATTAACTTATCCACACACCCCCAGGGGCAACAATATCCTAGACCTAGTCATGACCAGCATGAGTGACCGGTGTTCCACACCTGAAGTCAACTCCTCATTGGTCTGATCCGACCATAAGCTTATCACCTTTGATATCCACATCCCACCCCCACCCCCCATTAAGGAAACCACAGTAAAACATTTCTCCAAAGCCAACTCCATGCTTAAGACAGAAGTGGTGAACTTCATGACACCCATGCAGATGGACAATACAGTTACAACTGCTGAATCCTACACAAATGCACTCTATAAGCACTTACACAAGTGCATGGATCATGCTATCCCAAACAGAATCAAGACACTATCCTCCCCTGCCATAAACAAACTGTACAACAGAAGGAAGAAACTGTTGCAAAAGAGAGTAAAATCCCATGAGTGGAGGTGCCCCATGGTCAGCTTCAGTAAGAAGCTGAGATCCTTATAAGATCCTCCAAAGCTAGCTACAAAAACAAAATTGCCACTAAATCCAAGGACAACCACAAAGCATTCTATAGCTATGTCAAGAATCTAGATGGCAACACCCAAATCTGCTCTGAGTTACATCACAAAGGCATGAAAATTACAGAACCAACTGATATTGCCAACATCCTGGCAGATAGGTTCAGTGCTAACTTTACCCCCCTCTCACCCCCTAAAGGGCCCATATCTATACAGGAAGAATGCAGAGTCCCTGTAATCACAACTACACAGGTAAAAGCTGCACTCTCTAAAGCCAAAAACACAGCATCCATGGGACCGGACAACATCCCAGGCTGCGTTTTACACAAACTTCAGAATGAACTGGCTCCCCACTTAAGCACCATGTTCAATAATTGGTATCTACTTGTCTGAAGTGCAGGCTAACACAGAAGACCTCTGGCTAACGAAGTTCACAGATGACTAAAAACTAGGAGCCATAGTCGAGTCCCCAAATGATGTGGACATCCTACAGAATGGCATCACTGAGACAGATGCCTGGCATCTCAGCAATTGTCTCAAGCTCAATGCCAAAAAGTGCATTGTCATCCCCTTTGGTAAAAACTCTGTACTCATGAACTACCACATAGGCAGCAGTCTACTTAACACCGAATGTGTGATAAGAGACCTTAGGACCCAGGTGAACAGTAGTCTCTCCTTTGATAATCACATTGCCACAGTAGTCATGAAGCCCTAATATGTGGCACACCTTATCACAAAAGGGTTCTCATCCAGGAAAAAAGAGGTCATTGTTCCCCTCTACTCGACACTCATTAGACCCATTATAGAGTACAACGCCCTTTTGGAATGTACCTCACAAGACATCTGCAGCAGCTGTAAAGGCCACAGAAGTACCTCACAAAGAGGATTACTGGCCTCAAACATATGCCCTACGCTGACCACCTCAAAAAACACTAGCTTTACTCTGTAGCATATCGCCTACTCAGAGGTGATCTCTGCCTAACATATAAAGCTATGTCAAACCCAGAGCTGTTGGGCATGCTACACCTAAAGAAATCCCAATCCCACCGAGCTACAAGCTCTAAGGACCTAAACCTTGTCACCACAATAAACAGGACATGCTGGAGGGATAGATTCCTGTCCCAGAGACTTCCCATACTCTGTCACAAGCTACCCATCTATGCCAAACAAAGTTCCTCATTAGCAGTCTTCAAGAAAAATCTTTGGGTGGATGGGAGATAGGAAATATACCCCAAGAATCACTTCTGTGGCTCTGCTCGACAGTGGCACAGGAAAATAACTTTCTTGGGTGGCATAAGCCAGGGAACCTTGTTGGCTAGGCTTACTTAGGGCCTTGGGCTGATAACCTAGTACCTACCTATGAACCTATTAGACTAAATACAATATTATGTAGCATTAAAATGTACATTTATAAGGGTGACAGTTCATTATTTACCCATAAAGCAAATGTCAGAGTGGAAAAGTTCAAATAGTGAATAAGAGGAGGAGAGGAAGAGAAGAAAGAGTGAGAAAAAGTATTTGTTAGAAGTAATAATTAGGGTAGATATGGGAGGCAGGAGAAAAAATGAGTAAAAATAACATTACAAGTACGAGAAACGAAACCAAGGAAAAGAATAAATGACATGTTCTGTGTGTGTGTGTGTGTGTGTGTGTGTGTGTGTGTGTGTGTGTGTGTGTGTGTGTGGTGTAAAAGAACTATAAAGCATATCTGTACTGATACCTGCTTGCTGCCCTGCTGCGGGGGACTCATGCAAGTGCAGTGGACTGGCTCCAGTAGGAAGGGATGGCAGCATAACTCTCAACATTATAGAACAAGAAATCTGGACAAGGCCATAAATAATGGGGGGCAAAGGCCCAAAAATAGGGACAGTTTATAAATATTGCTCTTACAAACTTAGAAAGTTGATAAACAGGTTTTGCATTAGAGTGAATTTTCTTAAGGAAATGAAGTCTGAAAATCAATGCCTGTCATAACTTTCTGACTCCAGTGTTCAACAATTTGCCAGTGATTTGACAGAAAACTGCAATTTTATGAAAAACAGACAAAAAAATCTGGACTTTCTGCAAAAATCTGTACTGTTGAGAGATATGGATGGGAGTCTTGAACCAATACCCATCAATCATTTTCATTTGTTTGCCAAAGCCATTACAGAAATGTTTTGCAGAGAGGTGGGAAAAGCCTAAAATTTGACTGGTATGTTGTGTGGGTGTGGGTAGCTGTGTTTGTGGAAGGTGGAGGTGTGCCTTTGTAAGTGTGGTGCGAACGTTATGGATTATGAAATGGAGAGATTAAGAGTAAAATTGTGCTCAGTGAAATCCCTAGCAATTTCATCACTGCTTGATTCAGACATATACATTCCCCCTGTGTTTGTCAGTACTCTGTTTGAGTGCATTGTTTTGGAGTGTAGTTTCACTGCTACAGCTGCTGCTACTCTTTCAATACAAGTATCTGCTTTGGAAGTTTTCTCCAGGAGTCTGTTGCTGAGAGGATGAGAGACATGCTACAGGCATACAACTAAGACAAACTAGATAAAGCAATAGTAAGAAAAAGTACTAGGTCACATCAGAGGCTTGGGAGGTCATTGTTAAACTGAGAACTGCTGTAAAATTTATCATTAAATACCATAAGTTCAGGTTATACTATAAGAGAATAACTATGTAAAGATAACCATGTCAACAGCCAAAAAGTTGAATATTTTACTGTGCACATTTTAAATGGATAGACTAGCCTAAACTCTGGACTGATAAGTTTGCTTTTTTTTTTATTCCTGGGAAATGCTATTCAGAAGTGGAGACATACAAGGGAACAGATTTAGTGGCACACCAGGCTGTGATTTTTTGATGTCTGTTGTCATGGAAAGCAAACTAAATCTAGCAAAGCTGGAAATGTGAGACTGTAGCCCACTGAAGGAGGGGAGATGGGAGGAGTAACCTGGCCAGGAACTGAAACTTGCAAAACTGCTCCATGTGAAAAGTCTTTTTTATCTCAGTAATTTGTTGACACTTTTGCGAGTTTCTTTCAGAGAATGTATAGTACATCAGTAGGAACAACATTTGTAAAACTCAGCACATACCAGTCAATGACACATGAGCTGCAGACTCTCAAACGTGGCAGTTTTTTTCAGGTGTTCCATTCTAAATGAACGGAAGTCTAGTCTGACAACAAATGGTAGGGCTATTTGTTCTTAGTCTGTGCATTATGGGACAGATTTAGCTTTCCAAAGGAATCACAATGTCTGCCCCCATGAGGGCAGACAAGAGTAAAAAAAAAATAAAATTAGGAATGAGTACTTATTTTGCTGCAGGCAGCTTTGGGAGGTGTAGTAAATCATGGCAAGATAAAAAATACATGTTTTCTTCATCATTTGCCGGTAGTGGTCCTTTAAGCAAAATGATTACAATAAAGAAAATAAAGAGAACATTAAGTGAAATAAAGCAGGGCGACTGCATGTGTTTTGGCAAAGTGCTGTATTTGGGCATAACTACGACTTCGTATTGTATCAAGGGCATAACTAAAGTTATTTGAAGTATCTCAAAGTGAGTACAAGTGCTTACAGTGTGTACTTACTACTGTGCGTGTACTTCAAAGAGTTTGTTGTTTGTAAAGTGCAACTGCTTCATATAATTCAATAAAAGTACAACTATTTTGAAAAGTTTACTGGGCTGGGTATGTCCATTTGCAAAGAACTGCCATTACGGAGTGCTTCTCGTACTATAAAGAGTTGCCTAGTAAGGTACCACCATTTTGGGGACATTTCAGTGTGCTGTATGCAGTTATTCACATTATGCGGTTACTTGGCATGTTTCTTATGCTGATGAGAAGTGTTTTCTTACAAATGACTACATTGCAAGAGTATTACAGTGCTTGTGAATTACTCAGTCACATTGTAAAGTTCTAGATGTTTCTTAAAATAAGGACTTTAAGTGAGGGTGAATGACGGTAGCATTTTTGCCTTTACCGATAAAATTCCAAAAGTATCGAAAAGCCTGAGTAGTTATTTCGCAAGGTTTAGTAAAAGGATCGAAAAGCCCAAGAAGTTCATTTTGCAAATTCCAGTTATTCAAAAGTACTGCGAGTGTGTTTAGTCACATAATTCTGAAAAGCTCAACAAAAGGTACAAGTTTAGAGTACAAAGGCATTGAACAGTTATTGGCATTGATTCTGGCATATGTGCATGTGTGAGTATTTATGCTTATTTGCAAACCCCTTCACTGGCATGTGTTAATATGGCAGACAGATTTTGAAAACCCCTAACACTTGTGTTTGATCAGAATATTGTAGAGAGCTGTAGCATATTTGAGCAAGTGTATGATATTTTTATACAAACAGCTTATGAAAAGAGAGATGCATGCACAAGTGCATTCATTTTGCTAAACTTAACTGGGTCAGAGGCCATAGAAAGAGAGTGTTCATTTGTATATGCATCAGCAGTACTGTATATGAAGAAGAAGGTGCATCAGCAGTACTGTATATGAAGAAGAAGGTGCAGACCACCATGTTATTGTACAAGCTGAATCGAGAAGAGCTCGAGTGATTGAAAACCATACTACCCTATGTGCACAGTCAAAGAGGTTGCAACTCTAGTACTGAATCCCACTGTATTTTCTGTTTTGGATGCAAGGAGTTCATTTTGGCAAGTGATGCTGGATCACAAATCCTCATTTCTAACTACTTTTGGTGCTCCGTTTGTTAGATACAGATTCCTAAGGATGCCACTTGGAATGAATTCTGCAAGTGAAGGTTTTGAGCGTGCAGTGGAGCAAATGTTTTTAGGGTTATCCATGTCCCATAATAGTACACAATCTGTTGGCTGGAGGCAGTGGTGAAACAGAGCATGACAGAAATCTAAAGAAAGTTCTGGACAGAGCACATGAAGTGAACTTAAAGCTCAATCCTCTGAAGTGCAAATTCAGACTTCCAGAGGTTACATACGTAGGTCATTTGTTTAAGAGTACAGGCTTAAGACCTGACCCGATCAAGCAAGCAGCTATTCTACAGATGTTACCGCCAGATAATGTACAAAGTTTGCAGTCTAGACATGGTCAACTATTTAAATAAGTTTATACCAGACTTCAGTGAGTTGACAGCGTGTTTGAGAGCTCACACAAAAATGTTGCATGGTCATGGTTAGAACATCATCAGAAGGCATTTGAAGACATGAAAGCACCCCCCCCCCCCCCACATGTTAAGATACTATGATGTGAACTAACCAGTTGTTCTTTCTTATGATGCTTCAAAATTTGGTTTAGGTGGAGTTATACTTCAAGAGGGGCAGACCAGTAGCCTATGCACCTAGAACACTAATGCAAACTGAGATGCAGTATGCTCAGATTGAGAAAGAACTGTTGGCAGTAGTATTGCATTCTCCAAGTTTTATGATTATATTTATGGTCGAGCTATTCAAATTGAAACTGATCATTAATCTCTAGTTACTGTTCTAAACAAAACTATGCATTCCGCTCCAGCAAAGTTAAAGAATGATGCTCAAATTGCAATAGTACATTTTGACATTGGTCTACACAAACTGTACATTGCTTTATTTGACTGATACCTTACCATCTCCTAGACATACATTACAACAGCTTGAAGCAGAGATTTTTTACTTTGATGTAATGCCAGTGCATAATTCTTTTTTTATTTGATTGAATAGGACAGATTACAGGCATTTGTGCTGAGACAAGATCTTACTTGGTAAATTCTGAAGGACTGGAGTATAGGAAGAATCGCAAACATTTTCTTTCTGTACCAGAACCACCACCATCATCATTGCAGTCACAACATTGTATCTGTGATGCAAACTCTCAATCAAAGAAGGAGTCAGACACTGTTTCCAGACCAGAATGTGTTCAAAAGTCTGATTCCATTCCAGAAAGTGATTTGAACATTCCACAGGTCAACCATTTTTTTCAGAAACTGTCCCAATTGCTAAATCAAATTCCCAATTGTTTGTCACATGATATGGACAAATATCTAAACCAATGTGGACTTGATTGTGCATAGCTATATATTTAGTATTGTATAATGCATGTCTATGGATTACCTGCGATTTCTGCATGCCACACAGTCTCATAACAATTGTATGGTCTATTTCTCAAAGATGGAGGATGTAGAAGCATGTGAGGCTGTACGTGCATGTATATAACCCACACACGTGCACAACCTTAGAACCATTTGTAGAAGCAGTTAAGGAGTGAGCATGCATGATCACAGTCATTAATTGTATACAAGTTACTTAAGTCAGAGTCCAATAGTCAACAGTAGTAATGTGTTTGTATGTAATAAAGCTGCTTAAACAGAACCCATGAAGATTTGTTTAGTCGTGTCCCAACATGAAAGCGACAGTAACAGTTTTCCTAGTTTCATCATCGTCAGATACACTCAACCCCTTTTCCTATGTTCTACATTAGGTTGGGGTATCAAGTCAGCCATCACTATCTTTCTCAATTCTGTGTTACTCTCCTACATAATGTGACAGTCAGGCATGCCCAAAACTAAGTACATTACAGTTAAAGAATCAGGTTAGCGGCCTTCACTTTACCTTAATTTTTTTTTTTTGGGGGGGGGGTTAAAACCGTTCTCTGAGGTCCACAGTGGAGGAAAATCTTACTCTTACCCCCCATACAAACCCACTGTATGTGAAAAAGTATTTTACAAACATGAGCCAACAACTTGGAATCGTCTCCCCTATGAAACAAAAACCTTACAAATCCTATGTGAATTCAGATCTAACCTAAAGAAGCTTCTAAACAAGGAAGCTACATGTAACTACAAAGGTAATGGTAATTCAGATCTAACCCAAGGAAGCTTCATGCAGCTGATTCAAAGACGATGGCTAAATGCCCAGAATTTCACAAACTCTTGCTGAACTTAAATCCTTTATCAGTTCGATACCCAAGTAAAATGTCAACCAATCTCTGTAAATATTGTATTACAGACATGTCTGCAAGTATTGTATGTGCGCTGCCTTTGGATAGGTCGAAGTCATTTTCTGTATATTGTGACACCTTCCTGCAAGTCAAGTTCTACAGAACTATGTTGACTGTATTACCACAATTGTTTATATTAATTGCTGTTACTGTGTTGCTGCTGAGCTATGGTTGTGGCTGAAAAGGGTCAGTGGACCAGCCCACCTACCCGACTTACAAGTGAAAAAAAAAACCCTAACAGGGAAAGTTAAGTAAGATTCTGAGAGGTACAAGTGCAGTGCCTTTACAGGTTTGGTAGATCTTTAGTTTATGTAGGAATGTATCTACAGCAAGATCTGCTCTGAGGTCAGGAGGGGTAGACCCACACTATGGCACAGAGGGATGGAGGCCTCACTATGACATTGTAATCAGTGTTTGATTAGTAAGCCTAGCACAGGAGTTGTCTGGATGGTGGTAAATGCAGGATTATTTTACCAGGGCACCTCTCACTGAGGGATAGGAGGGTTTAACAAAGGCAGGATTATATCCCGCCTCCATGTAGAGAGTGAGGGTATCCGTCCATGTTTACAAATTACCAGGGAGGGGGCATGGATAGGGCAAAAACAAAAAATAATTGGTATAGCGGCTTATATGATGTTGCATGGGATACCTTTCTCTTCTCTGACCAGGAGACACACTGGAGTAGATCGTGGGGGGTAGTTCTTGGTGTGGGATATTAAGGAGAGGCTCTAGCACAAGCTGATGGTCGACTTCATGGGTGGGGGGGGGCAAAAAAGTAATAAAGTCAGTAAGGATAGAGTTCTAGCCTGAGTTCATCAACTAAATTTTATCGTCATAATATTAACATAGTTACTTCTAATCTTAAATGTCTGTTGGGATATTATTTGATAGAGAGAGCTGGTGAGCACTTGTTACATTTGTATATTATATTGTATTTTTACTTATTTGAAGGTGAGTGTATGTGTTACTTAGAGCCAATGAAGCTTTCAGAGAGCTGTACAGTAATAACTTGTATTAGACATTTGGCGACATATTTTATTCTTATTGTGGATTTGTTCTAATTTTAGTGGTTATGTTTTTGAAATAGCTATAATACAAGGAGATGAGTTATTAGGATTATGGGTGGTATTACAAATTTCACTTCAGTTAATGTGTCTGGATCTGTACAATGTCCACATATATATAGGAATCTACTTAAATTTATCTAAGAGTGCCTTCTGTGTGGCGTCTGCATGTCCTCCCCACTGTCGAGTAATGTTTAAATACATGCGGGTAGGTGCATGTTTGAATGGGCATGCCTTCTTTAAAGGTTGGGCATCAGGCTGGCAACTTGGCACTGTAAAAATCTACTGCCAATCATTAGTCGGATTTCTGCTGTGGTGACCCCTAACTGGGAAAAGCCGAAAGACAAGATTTTTTATCAACACCAAATTTACTGACACATTTTTATCTAAAGTTAATTTGACTGACAAGCATTTTTATCTAGTTGCATTTTCTCTGACTTAAGCATTTTTATCGATTGTTAATTTTATTTAAAATGTTTGTCAGCCAAATTAGATAAAAAAGGGTCAGTAAATTTGTTGTTGATAAAAAGTGCACTAGATAAATTTAATTAGATCCAAATATATATTTTTTTTGCAATATCATATTCTAGATTTTTTATCAAAGACAAGTTTCTGTTTATTGATGATACCTAATAGTTTTATGCAAGTAATTTGTTTGACAGGTGTATTGCTGAGTGAATAAGTGAGAGTTTTATATGTTTGTTGGTAATGCGCTTTTGTCTTAAATTCACGTTAATTGGTAACAACTGACATGTGAATTTACCTGTTGATTTTGTTTTTAATTAATGATTGTTAACAGAGGAGTCGGGCTGATCGACAGAATCTTGTCAGTCACAACCCTGGCTTTGTTGCAGACTGTGTTATGTATTAATAGAGCTCAACCTTTTAGCTCAAATTGGGGTCAAAAGACCAATATCTGGAAGATGAATTACATACATCAATGTTGTACAATCTTTTCAGAATGTTTTCTAGGTTTGCATGTTTCTAATGCCAAGTGGAATTTTGTTTCCCATGGCAGGTCCACATTTTTAAAATGGTTGCTTCACCTACAGATAAACTATAATGAGTTTTTTTTTTAGTATTACACAATCATCGCTGTTATTCCTGAGAAAGCTGTTCTCACTGACAGTTTTGATCTTAGTAAGCTTTAAGCATAGCATTCTGTCCTGCTAATAATAGTCAAAGCTTTACTTAGATCACGCTGTTGCTTTCTAGAATTGGCTGGGAGTGCAGTGGTACGTTTTATTCACCGACTGGGGTAGGTGACGGTTTGTGCAGAATGTAAAGCAGTGAGAAGGTCATAGTCCAGCCTTGGCATTAAAATGTTTTTATCTTGTGCAACTGTACTGTCTGGTACCAACAAATTTGTTAGTTTATGACAAGAGTTTTACTGCAGGAAATTGTTTTCTGAGTGACTTTTCTATATACTTTGTAAAAGACAGTGTGGGATCCAGTCTTAAGTGTAAATGTTTTTTTAGGGCCTAACAGTAGGAATATGATTACTTTTTTGTGAGTCAGAAAGTTTAAGGAGAATTGCTTATTTTTTGAGGACTATGGCAGAGCATGACACCACATTTATTTGAGTTGGACACTTTTGATTTATTCTTTCCAGTCATAGAGACTTGAGAAATATTTGTTTGCAACTTTTGCTTTGGGGTGGTTGGAGTCCTGTTTAACTTAAGCTTCAGAAAATTGTCAGCTTATATGGTAAGATTAATTCCTGCATGATGACTTTAATGAACAGCTAAAACAGTAATGGTCCCAAAAGTGAACATTGTGATACATCACCAAAGTGGAAAGTCCCTACTTCAGGAAATGCAGTTTCTGCTAAGACTTGGAAGGTTCTAGTTTGTAGATTGAGTTAGTTTATAACCCATGAGCCAAACTTTAGATATTTGAGTTTGGACAAGAGAAGGACGTAATGGACTGCTTCAGCTGCTCTGGTCATATCAGTAATGACACCAGATGTGAATAAGCCATCGTCTGTTGTTGTTAATCTTCATTCATTCCTTACTGACAGGTTTCATTTCTGTACTCGGAACCGAATCGGCCATGTTACAAGTTAATGCCAACCAAAAAAACTTTTGAGCCAAAGTCTTACCCACAATGCACCTTCCCCTGTTACCTCAGATCTCTTTTGCTGCATTGCTGTACAGCCTTGTCAAACCGCCTCTCAGCTAAGTCTCTTTATTTATTTCCTTTAGCGATATAAAACCCCTAATTTCTTTATTATTTTTAATATATATATATATATATATATATATATATATATATATATATATATATATATAATGTATCGCACCTCACACCTTTTTCTTCCAGTGAACCCTTTTACTTTTTCTGGCAGTTCTTTAGGTGTTCTTCCGTGCCACTGCTGACATTAGTTCTCCTTTACTGGAAGGTATTTCCCTAATACATTGTTGGTATTTCTTTCCCTTTTTTCCTTAAAAAAAAAACAAAACAAAAAAAAACCTCTTTTCTCCCTTTTTCTACCTGAGATGTCTGAAAAAAAGGAGTATCAGGATTTAAGCAGTGTGACCAGTGTGGTTGTAAGATGCCAAATTACGACGCACATGATTCTTGTGTTCAGGTGGTGGAGAGGGCCTTTGCCATTGTTGGCAAACTTCTGCTGTCGGGGCATCTCCTTTTCCCTCAGCCACAGCTATCTCAAGCTACCGATTCAGGACATTGAGCACAAGGGCCTCAGGATACCCTACTGCAGAGAGCCCACTCTTCAGATTACTCTCCAGAAAACCCCCCTGAAGACGAACCACACGAGGAAGTGCAAGAGGAAGCATGTAGACTCACCTGAAGAGTCTCTCACCAATGATTCGATGAAGGGGAAAGGTCCCCTTGTTCTCCCCCTGAAGATATCTCCTTCAGAGAAATCCTTGAAATTCTGAAATAGAGGGGCGACTGGAAACTCACCAATCCTTCCCAAGAGGAGTCTCTTTTTCTGCAGGCCTTTTGTGCTCAACCCTCTACCTCCTGGGTAACCCGTACCTGAAGATGAATTAGTCTAATTGTGCAGTGTGCATGGAAAGCTCCAGATACCATTGAGACAATCCCTCGGAGGCCAGACAAAATTTTATCGCCCTCGAGGAACATCTACACTGGTCAAATGGTGGTGGCAGCTGCCACAAAGAAAGAACTTGCTGAAGAGAGTCTGACTGTCCACCCCCTAACAGGAAGTCTCGAGCAGTGGACATATTAGGGAAGTGTGATTTTGCATCATCAACCTTTCCTGTTAGGTCCTTGAACTACCTGGCACATTTTACCAGGCTCCAGAGAGACCTCATCACCAAGCTCTCTGGGACCCTGGCAGAAGCTGTCTCTGATGAGGTTCATGACAAAATAGCCTCACAGTTAGTGACCCTGGAATCTATATCCAACTCCTCTATGTGTTTGATTGCTCATGCCACTGAAGGAGCTGCTAGAGCGGCAGGTTCAGGTGTCATCCTGAGACATCATGCCTGGATGCACCTCTGTGACTTCACAGACCCCTTCAAATCTTCCTTCCTTAATACTCCAGTGGAAACTTCATCCCTTTTCAGCCCCAAAATGAAGGACACACCAGCCAGGTGTGAGAACGACGGTAAGACCATGTCTGCCGTAGGTGTACGTTTTTCCGTCCCTCAATGTTCCTACTTCAGGAATCAGAAGGCCAGAAAGTTGTGGCACAAAAAGTCGCAAGGTCCTTTCCATGACACACATGGTGAGTATACCATCCCATAGCTGAGGGGGTAACTCTTTTGGAAGATGCCCTTATAAGGGCAGAGGAGGTCTGCGTAATCAGGGTTCCGGGGACTCCTTCTCTGGACAACCCTACCAGCGCTCCTGAAGAGTGGCCCAATTGCTTTCCTCTGGAAGCAGTCAGGAGACATTTTTCCTTGCACCCTTCTGCCTGGCTAACCATAACTATGGACTCTTGGGTGCAATGGATCATAACCAGAGGATATCACATACCCTTCCAAAATATTCCAAATTCTGTAATCCAAATTCCTGATGTTCCACCCAGTCAAAGGGATATAGCAGCACTAGAAATCCAAAAGCTGCTCCAGAAAAGAGTCATACAGATAGTCCCAGAAGACCAGGAAAGATCTGGATTTTACTCAAGATTCTTTTTAGTGCCAAAAAAGACAGGGGACTGGAGACCAATTTTGGATCTCAGCAGGCTGAATAAGTTTGTAAAACAACAGAAATTCCAGATGGTCACCACGCCATTGTTGGAGAAAGATGACTGGATGTGCTCAATAGATCTTAAAGATGCATATTGCCATATAAAAATGGACAAATGCTCAAGAAGGTTTCTCCGCTTCTGGCTAGGAGCCAGTCACTTCCAATTTCATGTACTGCCCTACGGACTTTTTACAACCCCTAGAGTGTTCACCAAGTGTATGGCAGTAGTGGCAGCCCACTTGAGACTGCAAGGATTCCGGGTGTTTCCATATTTAGACAACTGGCTCCTTACCACCCCTACCAAGCATCTACTGGATTCAGCCATAAACTACACTCTAGCACTATCAGACCTTATAGGCATTTCCATAAATTGGGAAAAGTGCAACCTGACTCCCTCACAAAACTTAGAGTTCATCTGAGCACTCTTCAACACCAGGTCCAGAACAGTCTCTTTACCCGACCACAGACTAGCCAGAATAAGATCCCAACTCCAAGCAATACTCTGTCAATCTCAAGTCCCAGCTTGCACAGCTCTTCAACGTCTGGGATCCATGGCAGCCTCCATCACAATGGTACCTCTTGCAAGACTTCACATGAGAAGACTACAGTGGCTCCTCCTAACTCAGTGGTACCCTTTATACCACCCTTTGTCCTTTCAGGTTTGTATAACCCAGACATGCAAGCAAGACTTACTGTGGTAGAGGAAGCCAGACAATTTACTAGGGTCTTGTCCCTTTTGCCCACAAGAGCCCAGGGCTACAGTGACCATGGATGCTTCCTTGATAGGGTGGAGGGTAGGCTTTTCCAAGGGAAGACGGTCCAAGGCACTTGGTCAAACACAGAGGCTCAGATGCATATCAATGTCCAAGAACTGAGGGCAGTGCTTCTAGCACTGCAAGCATTTCAATCCATCCTTCCATCAGGAACAATTGCGATTCAGTCAGACAACATGTCAGTAGTCTGGTACATCAACAAGCAAGGCGGAACCAAGTCCTCCCCATTGTGTCGAGAAGCCATGAAGATTTGGCAATGGGCAATAGCTTCCAAAAGCTTTCTCACTGCAATGCATATTCCCGGAGTTCCAACATGATAGGAGACAAATTGAGCAGATGCCTTTTTCTATCTCACAAGTGGTCTATCAGTCCAATAGTGGCGGCAAAAATCTTGCTGCGATGTCTTTGCCTCTCCGTTGAACCACAAATGCAGCAACTTCTTTGCCCTGATTCTCCCCACAGGGGAGTCCCCGAGGGATACTCTGACCCACAATTGGCCCACAGGACTTCTATATGCCTTTCCACCCTTCCCCTTGATTCCCCTTGTACTAAAGAAAGCCCTCCGTCTGAGAAGCAGAATGATCCTCATTGCTCCCTATTGGCCTTGACAAGTATGGTTCAAGGGTTGGCTCACCTGAAAATTCCCAATCTCAAGCTAACATTTTGGTTCCTCCACTTCCTGTAATTGCCAGGCAGAATAGCATTTCTTCTCCTGTACGCAACATCCTTCTGGCTTCACATAAACCATCCACCAGGAAACTTTACCTTAACAAATGAAAGAGGTTCTCTATTTGGTCATGCAAAAGACAGATGGAGCCTTGTTCGGTTGCTGTAATCCTGGGCTATCTGTCAGATATTCTCCATATAGGTGCAGCAGCACAGCCATTTGGGTTCATCTAGCTACTATCTCTAACTTCCACAACTGATTCCAGGATGCATCTCTAATCTCTCACTGCCTTTGTAAAACCTTTCTGAAGGGAGTCCTACACATCAAGCCCACCCCTCAAAGAACCATCAGAACCTAGAGATCTAAGGCTTGTATTGCAGTCCCTCACATAATTGCCTTTTGAACTGGCTACTACTACTGACCTAAAGTTCCTCTCTTGGAAATCTCGGTTTTTAGTTGCCATCACATCTACTAGATTCACCTCCGAGCTTCAGGATCTATGCATCAGACGTCCCTACATGATCTTTCATAAAGACAGAGTATTGCTTCGGACTAATCTTTCCTTCCTCCCTAAAGTCATTTCTGAACTGACAATGAACCAAACCATTGACCATCCAGTCTTTTCCCCCAACTATTTTAACAGAGGGGAATACTGTCTTCACATGTTTGATGTGCTTAGACAACTCTATTTTTATTTAGACAGGACAAAGTCTATTTATAAATCAGACCAACTATTTGTCTCCTTCTCGAGTTCTAAATTGGGATACCCAGTGTCCAAAGTAACCATGTCTAATGGCTAAGAGATTGTATTTCCTTGATTTACCAGCGTAACAATCTCTGTCTACCATTGTAAATTAAAAGCACACTCCACCAGGTTGATGGCAACTTCTGCTGCTTTTCATGCCAAGGATTCCTTTAATGACATTTGTGCAGCTGCAACTTGGGCTTCCCCTCACACCTTCATCACTCATTACAAATTGGACTTGGCCTCAGGGGAAGCACCTCCTTTGGTGCAATGGTGCTCAGGAATATTCTTCCATAAGAGCCTCCCAGGACTAAAGGTAGCTAGGGACTCAGTCCCATCAGTAAGGAATGAATGAAGATGAACAACATCAGATAAAGAAGTTATGTTCTTACCATAACGTTCCATCTGTGTTGTTCATCTTCATTCATTCATTATATCCCTCCCACCTTCCCCCGCCAAAGGCTCTTAGGAGACTGTATTGGGTCCTGCTCCTCTGTCAGGGTTTCTTCTCAGAGAAAGCTTCTGCTTATTTACAACTTGCAAACTCATTCTGTGATAACAGGGGAAGATGCATTGTGAGTAAGATTTTGGCTTGAGAGGTTTTTTGGCTGGCATGAGCTTGTAACATGGCTGACTTGGTTCCGAGGACGGAAACAAAACCCATATACCCCAAAATGGTAACAATTTGTCTGTCTCATACAAGGTCCTTTTACAGTGACTTAATTCTAATGAGAGGTGCATTCCCGACATGAAAATTCTAAGGACCGTGTTATGGAAATATACACAGTTTTGTATGAAGATCTCACCCTCCATCATTTCCCAAATCTCAGACTCACATAGCATTTTTGTAATTTTAATAACTACTACCCTCCACGTAAGTTAAAATGAACTTTTGGGCTACATTTGAACTTGTTTTAGATGTGCACTGTCAGAGGTAATGGGATCTTCAAGAACAGTCACTGTGACAGTAAATCATAACATTTAGGTTACCTCACCTTAACTTGGTATTGGTTTCAGCCTAAACTTGGAAAACAGTGTCATTTTACCTTCCCTGTGCAGACCGATGAAAGTACAATATGTACAATGATGTATAGCTATACTTGATGTAGGTATATTCCTGTGGTGGGGAATATTCTTCTCAATTTTTGCTGTTTTACAGGTCACACATCTCCACCTGATCTGGAGTGAAATTTAACCACACAACAGTGGAGTTTGCTTCTTTGGTGGATTTTGATACTTTATTTTTGTCTAGAAATGTTTCTTTGTTACACTGAAAGATTTTCCATGTTGAAGTCTCTGAATAAGTGTAAAAGCAGAAATCTAACAGCTCATACAGATTTCCATTCAAAATAATTTTTCATTTGTGGCCTGATCATAACATCAAAGTGTGTGAGAATCTCAAGAAATTAAAACAAGCTCTTGGCCTGCTCCATAGTGTAGAGAGATAAAGCCTTGGTTGTGTTGGAGATGACTAGAGTTTGAATAATGGCTGGTACCCTGTAGAAGCCAGATGGGGTGGATGGGAGTGAGTGGCCATTGCCGGTTCGGCCATCCTAAGAGAAGTCGGGCAGATAGCCCTGGCTTGCCCCTAGGGTGGCATTTTTTGAGAGCACGTAGTATTAACTAGTGGAGTTTGAGCTATCCAGGCCCACTCTGTTGTGATGCTTAACACCAGTAAGGTTTGAAGAATCCATCATGAGGAGGTATGCTTCTGTGGAGATAGCAGTGACTTGGAGAAGCCAACAAAGTGCTCCCATTTGTGAGATGGTACTCTGCCCCCTAAGATCAGTAAGCTGGCCCACTACCTACCACTCAATTATTGCCAGGGAAGAGAAGGCCAATCAGCATTTCTAGGCAAGAACAAGTAGGTTGTTGGGCTCTGGTCCAGCCCAGGAATGTCTGGTATCTGTACCACTGAAACAAATAGACCAATTAGGTATTGGTAATGGAGACAGCAGCATGCCACAAAACATCCAGATACAGAAATCACTTAACTTGTTTCATACACAAAAAGATGACAGTACTTGGAGAAGAAGTGAAAAAAAGTATAAATTGCACTTTTACATGTCTGAGAAATCAGTTTAAAAGTGGCAGGATGCAACAGGCTCTGGGACTTCTCCTTCAGCAGTTTCATTATCTGAGGCTGACACCTCTGTTATGTTTGCCGACTCCCATAGAGAAAAGTGAAAAAGTCAGCCTCTGTAAGGACCGAGAAATGTTTAATGGCACTGATATGAAAACTGAAACTGAAGTAGGTACTTATGTCACTGCTGACAAAAGTACGGAGATTGCCCTTCCTGAGATGATTTTAGAAGGTCTGGAGGCTGTAATGTAGGCTTCCAAGAAGGGTTTTCATAATTCTGAAATGTAGGTTGAATTGATTGAAGAGCCTGAAACCTCACAGTTATATATATAAAACACACACACACACACACACACACACACACACACACACACACACACACACACACACGCGCGCGCGCGCGCACGTGCGCACACACACACGCACACACACACGCGCGCACACACACACACACACACACTCACACACACACACACACACACACACACACATTAGTTGAAATAAGATGTGTCTTTAAAATGCATTTTTTGCTTTAATTGTACCTGTTTCTTTAACAACAGAAATATCTAACCAGGTGAGTAGCATTCATTAGTGTAAGGGAGGAAAGTTAGTCAGGATTAGTACAGGGGTAGGGGTGTAACCAGTGGGCATGGAGGAATAGTTTTAGCTTCTGTTTAAAAAGAGTTAATGAAGCCAGAGAAACGAGTTCAGTGGGTAAAAGATTCCGGTGCTTTCCAACAGCATTAGAGAAGAGGGAATCTCCGGCCAAGTTGTTGGCTTTGCACATATTGATAAGTATTTTGTTTGAGGAGTGTAAATTCTTAAGATTGTTGTAAGGTATAATGATGCTAGTGAATATTGGAGTTGGTGGGTTGGTAAAGGGTTTTATGGGCTATAGTAAGCTGGTGAAATTGAACTTGGTTTGGAAATTCAAGCCATTCTAGTTGCTTTAGATTAAGGCAGTGACGTGTTCTAAAAAGAGAGGCAGTTGCAACTCTGGCAATATTATTATAGGAGATTGCCAGTTTATTTAGTCTTAGAAAGGTTAGTATAAATAGGTGAAGCATAGAGTAGAGTGGAGGTTAAGTGCATTCTGCCTATAGCGGTCCTGGCTACTGGAGTAAGAAGGGGTTTGATTCTATAGAGGGTCCCTAATTTTTTTGTTGTTTGTTTTTACTGTGTTGTTTATATGAGTATCGAAGTTAAGGTTGTTATCTATTGTTATACCTAGAAGTTTGGTGGTAGGTTCAGGAGATATGAAAGCGCCATTATTAGATGGGAGAGAGAAATTTATTAAGGTGGACTTTCGGGTTGGAGTGAAAAGTAAAAGTTTAGTTTTTTGGGGGTTTAGGAGGAGGCAGCGGTTTAAAAACCATTGTTCTACAGTACTGAATGCATTTTGGGTAAGGGGTTGTAGTTCAGTTGGAGAAGTGGCTGAACAGATTATTGTAGAGTCGTCTGCGTATTGAATGCAGGTGGTATGAGGAATTGAAGAGTGAAGGTCATTGATAAAGATGGAAAATAGGAGTGGGCCTAATATGGAGCCCTGAGGAACACCAACGGAAATGGGAAGGGGGTTAGATAGATTATTATCCCATAGCACAGCCTGCTGTCTATTGTCTAAGATTTAAACCAATTTATGGCTAGAGGTTCAAGAGAAAGGGATTTCAGTATATTTAAAAGAAGCTGGTGATTAACTATATCAAAAGCTTTAGATAAATCAATAAAGATAGCAGAGGAAAGAATATTGTTGCTACGGTTTTTGTTAATGCAGTCTGTGAAGGACAGGAGGGCAGTGGTAGTACTGTGGAAAGGTCTGAATCCATGTTGACAGTTGGCATGTAAGTTATTTTGGAGTAGGTGGTTAAGTAGTTGCTTATGGATGCATTTCTCCATTATTTTTGCTAGGGGAGATAGTAGAGCTTTAGGACAGTAGTTAGAAAAGTCATAAGAGTTCCCACCTTTATGTAGTGGGATGTCATGAGAAATTTTCCAGGTAGATAGGATAGTTCCTTCACTTATGGTTCGGTTAACACGAATGAGATGGGACAGGCTACGGCTTTAGCCCCTTTCTGCAGGTATTCTGCTGGGAGATGGTCGGCTGAGGGGGGTGGTAGGTTTTAGTTTTTGGAGAAAGGAGCAAATAAAGTAGGTAGAAACTGGTTGTAACTGAAAAGGTGGAGGTGGGCTTGTCATAGCTGTAGGCAGATTTGAGGTATCTGGAGAAAGTTGACTAGCAAGAGTTTGGATGGCGTGTGTGAAGAACGAATTGAAGGCATTAGCAGTGTAAGTTGGATTCTCAGGATTAGCGCCTTGTGGGTTAGGTGTGCTGGATTGTCCTGGGTATATTATTTTGTTAATGCTAGTCCAAAACTTGTGTTTTTTTTTTTGGTAAGTTTGCTGTATTTGGAAATAGTCTTTTTTGTCTAAGAGGATGGCTTTTTTTTGCAAGATTTCTAAGTTGTCTAAAGGTTTGGTGATCTGTAGTATCCTTAGTATTGCGCCATTTTGTCCAAGATTTGATTCTATGAAGGATTTTTTTACTAGTAGCGTTTTGAGAGCCAGAGGGCAGGCTCTGTTTTATTTCTAACAGAGCAAATTGGGGCGTGTTGGTCAAGGATGGCTAAGAATGTGGAATTTAAAGTATTCCACAGTTTCGTTTAGAGGGAGTGATTTAAGTGGAGACCAATTACAGTGTCTAAGTTCTGTTTGGAAGAGTTCAGGGTTAAAATACTTTTTGGTGCGTATTGTCTTGAAAGTGTTTGGAAAAGTTAGGTTGGTTTTGTGCCTGATAATGTAAGTTAGTGAGTGGTCACTTAGGTCATCTGGGAGGGTTCCTACTCTGTATGTTTGGTGAGGAGTATTAGTCAGAATCCTGTCTAAGGTACTTTCTTTGTTATTGGGTTATTAATTCTAGTAGGGGAGTTAATAATAAAATGTTACATTCTAGCCTTGCTTAGGGTATAAATACAGGTATCACTAGCAATCTAGCTTGCTTTTGCTTTGATATAAGAAATGTACAGAAGCCCAATATAGAAAAAGGACATCTTTTAAAACCAGTTAAGAATAAACAAGCCCACCTAATTCTATATCATCCCATTTTTGGATACAGTATGAGCACTGCGTATCTATCTACTATCCTCCACCCACTCTACTATTCATAAGAACTGTCACGTCTGTTCTATGCAAATTACTTTACCTTTCTGAAACTGCTACCTCAAGACTGATCCAGTTATTCACCATCCTTTCTATTAATAAAAAAACTACCTCAGTTTCACTCACCTCATGTCCTAAAATTAAACTTTTTATTCTTATGTTGCTATGTTTAATGTGGTGCCCACCTGGATTCTGTGGATTTCCTCGAGGTACTTTGCTGTTTTTAATCATGGCTTACACCCCTTACCCACAAAAGGATATATATTCTGTTCAGTTAATTCTTCCTCAGCTATACATAGCCTGTGAGGCAGTCCACACACCATCCTTAATGACAGCTTCTAAAGTGCCAATAGCCTGTGTTTTTACAAAGGTTTTATCTCTGTAACTGTACATGGTACTCTGGATGGAATTGAACCACCTTTCTACGGGATAACCTCTTCATTTCTACCAGAGATACCTTTTCCCATATATGCCATTGATGCATTAAACTTCTTTGCTGCTTTCTTATACTAGTTGTCTTCAGTCCATGATACATTTATCTCCAGTTTCCTCTTTCCTTACTTTTATTTTAATGCCCCACCTTAACTGTGAATTCCTTGTCTAAGTTTTTGATTTCACGATGCACGGACATTGCTGTTCTAGATTATTCTTCCATCCATGCCAAGTCCATTCAGAACCTTCCTGTGCCTTTGTTTTTGTATCATTCATTGCATTTGGCAGGTTACATGTAAATTAATTTAAAACAATTATCCCTCAGATTACATCCCTAGGACCCTAACCCTTTGGGTACTGTACTGACCCGTGGTACCACTGTGTATGTAGTGCTATGCAATAAATAAAACAAGAAGCCAGTTTAGTATTTATTTATATAAACAATTGTTAACCAGGTAAGTTGGATGGTCTGTATATCAATTCAGCCTTAACCTGGGCCACAAATCAGATGTAAATAGAACATATAGGTATGTAGGCAATTTAATATACCCAGTCAAATGCATGTTATTTAGAGGTGGGAGAAAACTGGAGTACTCAGACCCACACAAACATGGAATAAACTCGATAGACATAATGAGCAGAAATCAGGACTAACCCCTGACCTTGGACATGTGATGCAAAGTTCTTTCTGCTGAGCCACTGTGCTGCCCAAGTCTACTCATTTCACTAATATTTTATATGCCACCATGGCAATTGTTTTACTAAGGTCTAAACATTTCCTTTTAGATCTAATGTCCTGGTTGTGCAGTCAAAGATATGAATGCATTTGTTTACCATGAATTTATGCTGACTGTTGTCCTGTGGCATATGGGATTCCATATATTTTAAAAATATTTCCTTTAGCACTTTCATAATTTCACAGTTTAATTGTATAGTCCTCTGTCTTTCTCCTAATATTGTGAAACAGACTCACATCAGATATGGCAGCAGATAAGCAACACGTGACGTGAGCCACCTTGTCTGTCATTCTCCTTACCCGGCCAAAGGCAATCAAAACCTTTTTCACATATTTTGCTCAGGGCAGGAGACAGACTATCTTGTCTGTCCTCTTAGTGCAGTTACTTGTCCTTCAACTTCATATTTTTCTTTTAAAGAAACCATCATCCAAGCAGCCATCAGAGTTTTTCTGCTGATGTATTAATTCCCCTCCCCCATGCAGCTAATATATGCACTAACTTGTGTAAGAGTCTGCTACACCCTCCATGGGGATGTGCACACTCCTGTACAAATATAAAGGTGAATAGAAAGGTGAATAAAATAGACAGGGACATTAATGAATACAAGGTCAAAAAACACTATCCTAAACCAAAAACTTGGGTTAGGAATAATAGGAATTATTATGAGAATGGTACAAGTGAGAATGTTGACAATGAAATGCCTTTACAAGATGATTATGAAACTGCCTCTACAGAATGTCCTCCCTTACGTAGGTCAGAGAGGCTTATGTACAAGGAACCTGTAAACTATAATTCAAAAAACTACAAAGGAAGGAACTGGAGAGGTCAAGGGATGAGACAACCAGCATGGAACCAGTAGGAATATTGAACAGGGATGGTTTTAAATGCACATACAATGATTTTAATATTTTTAATTACTCAGAGATAGAAATAACTAAAACTTTTTTTGATTCATTTTCTAAAGGGTTTGGTTTTATTCTTAAACAGAAAACTGACATTTTTAAATTGTTAATAGACATCAAGTTATTTATTAGGAAGAAAAATCTGGAATTGTTTTTTAAGGGCAAGGAAATCAACAACGGTGAAGAGAAACTAGTTCGTAGATGTATTTTTAATCCTCCGCTACACCCTCAACTAAAGAATTTTGAACTAGGCCTAGAACAAGAGTTAAGAGAATCATTGCATAGACAAACAATACAATCTAATTTAACTATGCCAGAACAAGAGACTTTAAATTATTATGTGACAATAAAAACCTTAGAATTATGAAGCCAGATAAAGGTGGGGGTGTGGTACTTATGGATCACATAACGTATGAAGGCAAAATGTTTGATATTTTAAATGACTCTACTAAGTATACTAGAATATACATTAATGAAATTAATGTAGCATACAAGAAAATATATGTTTTATTAAATGATTTACTAATGGGAGGCTTGATAGATCTAAGTACTTATAAATTTCTACACGTGGAAAAACCAAAAATACCTTCTATTTTTGGAATACCGAAGGTACATAAGGATTTAGATGACCCACCTTTAAGGGCAATAGTTTCATCTGAAGGTTCAGTCACTGCACCATTGGCTAAATTTATAGATCAAAAAGTGAAGAAATTAGTTACAGGCAACAACTATATTTTGAAGGACTCCTGGCAATTTTTGAGAAAATTAGATGATACTTTTAGCACTGATACTAGGGGATTTGGCACACTAGATGTGGTTGACTTGTTCACAAGCATACCACATGATACGGGTCTAGAGTTGTTTGAGGAAATGTTAGTTGATTTTAAAGAAATCACGCACAATGACTTCAGAACTATTTTCTTGTTGATGAATATAGTTTTGAAAAACAATTTTATCTTTTTCCAAGGAGAGTATTTTAGGCAAGTTAGGGGTGTAGCTTGTAGCTATGGGGGCACATTGTGCTCCCACATATGCCAATATTATTATGGCATATTGGGAAAATAAATACATTTTAACCTCTATATATAAGAATAAGTGGACATTGTATTGCAGATTTTTAGATGACTTGTGTTTTTTATGGAAGGATACAGAAGATGAATTTAGGACATTTGTGGAATACATAAATGGGACAACTAATTTTTTAAGATTCACATACCATTTTAACAGTGAGCAAGTAAATTATTTGGACGTCACTGTAGTGAGAACAGAAAAAGGCTTTAAATCTAAAATATTTCGAAAAGAAACCTTTTCCAATTCCTACCTACATTTTACAAGTTCACATCCCCCTTATCAAAAAAGGAGTGTTCTGAAGGGACAATTAGTGTGGGTATGTAGGATGACCTCTGATGACTATACATTCACTAATGAATGCAAAATATTGAAGAGCATGTTTTTGAACAGAGGTTACCCAGAGGAACTATTTGATCAGATATATAAGGAGGTTATGGAAGGTAGGAAGGAAAGGTTTGCCCCTATTTTGGGCAAAATGGAAAATATAGATGTTCAGAATGTACAAAAAGTTATTACAGGCAACACAAATGACAATTACACATCTGGTATCATTACTACATATGACGGACAATCAGGACTGGTTAGAAAAATTATTGACAAGGAGTGGAAAAATTTTTCAAAAGTTTCTGATTTAGCTCATATTTTTGACAATGAACTGAAATATATTTATAGGAGGGGCAACAATTTAAAAGGCTCGTTTGAAAAGGGAGGTACTAGGAACCGAGTAGGAACAAACAGTAACAAGAAAAAAGGCGTATTTAAATGTGGTACTTGTAGTTACTGCCCCTACCTTATAACAGGTGACTCAGTGTATGTACAAGCCAGGAATAAGAAACTGATGCTACAAACATTTGCTAATTGTTGCACTAAACGGATAATTTACCTGGTTCTGTGTAAAAAATGTGATGCTTTTTATGTTGGTAAGAGTGAAAGAAAATTTAAACAAAGAATCTATGAGCACATCTACGACATAAGAACTAAATGTGAAACAAATTCCCTATATAAACATACCAAGGTATGTTTAGAAGCAGAATTTCATTCTTTTATATTAGAAGTTGTACCTGTCGATCCAAGGGATGGGATATGGGAGACGCTGGTGGAATACAGGGAGTTATACTGGCAAATTATTTTGGAAGCCAGTAAGCCCCCTGGGCTTAATGACATGATCTCCCTCACCCCTGTGTTAAAATTGAGATCTGCAAAACTATGATTTCAGGGGAATTAAAAGTTTTTTTCTATTCTATTATACTTTTGCAGTATTTTATGTATTTATACTGGATTTAGAGTTTTATTGAGAATATTTAATGACAAATGAGTGTAATAATTCATTATTGCCAGTAGATGGAACTATTTTAGCCTGACAATACAGTACATACATGTTTTTATTCTTTTTATATATAATGTTTTTATGGTTATACACTTATTTATTTATGTGAATTTTATATTTATGTGATTACTATATAAATATGTCCATTTTATAACCTGAGAATTTTAAAAATTCATATATTTGGAATAATTTATTAATGAGATTTCATTTAAATCAAATACTATTGGTCAATTTAAATTGTTTGAGGAGTATATAAGTGTGTAATTAAGTGATGATTAGTATCTGATGAAGTTCAGGACGAAAACATAGTTGGTTAGAAATCCAGCGTTTACGTGTATCTGGTCTGGTGTTACTGTCTTGCTGTGGATTAAAACTGTGTGCCTACCTTCGCTGGTTTCCGAGGTGCCTTTTTTGTCATTCTCCTTACCGGCCAAAGGCAATCAAAACCTTTTTCACATATTTTGCTCAGGGCAGGAGACAGACTATCTTGTCTGTCCTCTTAGTGCAGTTACTTGTCCTTCAACTTCATATTTTTCTTTTAAAGAAATCATCATCCAAGCAGCCATCAGAGATTTCTGCTGATGTCTTAATTCCCCTCCCCATGCAGCTAATATATGCACTAACTTGTGTAAGAGTCTGCTACACCCTCCATGGGGATGTGCACACTCCTGTACAAAGCCATGTTCACATACACACACACACACACACACACACACACACACACACACACACACACACACACACACACGGATAGCTACTGCTTACTGCAGTTTGTAAAACAAACATGTCTAGGACCTGCAAACTGCATCCTCTATGCCCATTTCTGCACAGAAGTCATTGTCACAAAAGCCCAGACATCCCCCTGATAGGTGAGTGGCTGTCAGCTGTTAAATGCCACCTTCCCTGACAAACTCCCCCTAGTGCATGGGCTGATAATCAAACTTGGGGCATCTTGTATATAGCGAGAGATTCATCTTTCTGTATGTCTGGTATTACTGCAGACCACTATAACGTAAGCTTCACTCATCCAATTTTAGAATCTGCTAATAATTCAGAGTGGAGTGATTTTGTTTATGGAAGTCTGTAGTGCTGATGAAGATGTTATGTACCTTAAGATGATCTAAATTTGGAAATATTTTTGCAACTAGTCTCTGAAATTATGAATGGACTTTTTTTCTCTTTCCAAAGGAAAAAAAAAAACAGAAGCTTTTCAAATTAAATGGCCTACTTGCTCCAGAAAAAAACGTTTTCCAAGTTCATCCTACAGTGGAATACAGAAAGCATATTTGAATCAATTGTTAAACAACAAGCTGTTATTCTTATGAGTTGTAAATGTTTTTTTTTGTTTTGCCTTTTGATCTTTGTTTGATTTAGCTGCAGTTATGGTTGGTAAAAATCTCATTTAGGTCTTTCGTTCCTTCAGGTAGGATTACAAGGTAAGAAGCTATATTCTTTTAGCTCGGGCAGAGCCATCTTTAAATCTTAAGTTCATTACCCGTGGGCTGAGCGATGTTCTTGCTGGTAAGTCTAATGGTGATTATGAAGATGTCAGAATCCTTAAACTGCTAAATGTTGTACCTAATATTTAACCACACTTAATCATTTGAGTATCACTCTGATTACTTTTCAAGTCTTTGGTTGCTGGTAGTTGTTTCATAGGGCAGATGGATGGATCCGTAAATGTGACCCAGGTTTAAGAAGATCCAGACATTAAATCAGTTTAATTGCTTAATCACCTACCCTGAAGGAAGGTTAAGTTTCTTGCTTGGCTAAAGACCCCGGAGGTGGTTTCTCTAGCTACTGGTACTGACAGGTTCAGATACAGTGTTAGAACTTTAATTTATGCTAAAAAAAAAAAAATATATATATATATATATATATATATATATATATATATATATATGGGTCTACTACTGTAGATCAAAATTACACTATTTTGAAATACGATAGTAGTGTCCCACTAACGCGAAAGTGCACTTTCGCGAAAGTCACTAGGTCGAACGAGACATTTCCTGCACTGTGGTGTGATAGTAACAGACCTTAGGGTTAGGGCTTGGGTTAAGGATCATGGATATCCCTACTAGCTATCCACTAACCATAATCCAAGCCCTAACCCTTCGTTCATTCTAGTGACGTTCGCGAAAGTGCACTTTCGTTGAAGTGCACTTTTCGCGTTAGTGGGACACTGTCATATTTCAAAATAGTGTAATTTCAATCTACGGTAGTGGGACTATATATATTGTTTGTGTCTTTCAGCTTTTCCCAGTTAGGGGTTGCCACAGCAGAACTCCGGTCCGCTAATGATTGGCAGCTGATTTTTACGTACTGAGTTGCCAGCTCTGACGCACAACCTTCAACAAAGGTACGCCCATTCGTGCATGTCTTCACACAGATGATGCTCTAGCCGAGAATCGAACCGAACAGCATTTTACTGTGAGGCGACAACGCTACCGCAGCACCACCACCGCAGTTGGACATATATATATATATATATATATATATATATATATATAGTCTTTATTTTGTGTAAGTTTAAAGCTGTTTACATATGTTGCTTAATTTTATTTAACCTCAAGTCAAGTTTTTTTTTTTTTTAAATTCAACTTTAAATGCTTGTGGATGGTGATTTATTTATAATTAAACAAAGGTTTTGTACTTACCACAACACATGGTGTATTGTTGCAGCCAACTCAACCAATGGATTATCTGATCCGACTTTGGTGTTTCTTTTCAAGAGCTTTGATCCAAGGCTCTGGTTCTCCCTACCCATAATTCCCGCTACACCATAGATTGCCTTAGTCCATGTTTTCCTGCTTGTACATAATACTGCTACTGATGGACACAACACAAACTCATAAGAAAGCCGGAGACATAAAGCACTGAAACTGACAATAAAATGTGCCAAGGTCTTTAGAGAAAAGTTAAAAAGTGTAAACTCCAACCAGAAAAGTCAGTGAAAGTCAGGAAATTAATTCAGAAGAAGGGAGAATAAATACATAATGAAAAAGATGTCTTCGCACAGATTTTGGGACTTCTCATTCAGTACTTGATACACTTGCATTATACTGATCCCCCCTCCCCCCAAAAAAGGGAAGAGCATTCGGACCTTGTGCTGCCCAGTACCCAACCTTAACCTGAAGCAGGTATCTGTATTGCTGCTGACCAACGTATAGAGGTCAGGCAATCCAGAGATCACCTGAGAAGGTGTGCAGCCTGAGCTACAAACTTCAAGGGGGAATTTCAGAAATGTGAGATGCAGGTTACATTCAGGGAGGGGACTGCAGCATTATGGTCCACTAACGCTACCCCCATTCAGCTCTGGAGTACATTGTAGCTAGTCTTCCCTCCTACCAAGCTAGACTACAGGAAACAAAAGTACCTAATGCAGGTACCTTACAAGTTTGGAAGCGTTAGATGTCCATCTCCTTCTCCTGATAAATAAGAAAATTTTCGCTCCATAATATCAAGAGGATATGTCCGCATGTTAAATTTAATGATACAATCAATATTATTGGTGAAATATTTGATTTCTCACAATTGAAATTTCCCCTAGGAGGAGGAGGTTCTTGTGAATGTTTAGGGTACTGGAACTGATGGGGAGAATAACCTTCTATTCAAAACCTTCCAAGATCTAAGAACTAGAAATTCAATGAACCCCGACACTCAGTTGCCAGCTTTATGATCTGCTGATGTATTGTTAAGTAGGATAGGGGAAGCAGATTTATGGGGTCTATATTATGATATTGCATGCTCAGAAGAGCAAACAACACATAATCGACCCTATGTAAGCGAAAGCTTACAATGTCAAAACCTCAGTACAGCGATTTTGTCCAAGGGAAAAAAATCGCTGTTCAAAAAAAAAAACTGTAAAACATTACATAATGTAGGTGCTTCACCCCTCCACACACCCCTGATGTGGGGGGCTGTTCCCCTCAAACCCCTCTACTTAAATATACCTACTCTGAGATTGCACAACAGTGCCAAAAAGGCATAGTAGCGAAAGCGGCCAAACAAATTCTTTCACAGGGAAAGAATTCACTGAAAAGCTGCTTCACTATTTTGCCTTTTCACACTTTTCAATTCAACAAAGATGCATTCGACAACCTGCATCTGTGATAGCATAATAGGGAGCCGATTTATGAACTATAATGGTAAATCGAGCCCTGCAACATTTACTATATCCATGACTTCTGATGGGTGTATTAAATATTCTTTTCCAGAAAGCACTCCAAACTTTACCAGCAAAAACAGGTTATCAGAAAGGCATAGTAAAATGATTGCTACTTGTAGAACCCCAACATGAAGAGTCCATAATTATTATGCTTCCAGCTGACTTGTTTCCACTCTATCTATGAACAAATATTACATAATATTATCACTGTAAGATTCTAATGTAAATGTGGAATTACTGTCTGAAATTAAAATAGAGGAATCTGGGAGTCCTCAACATCTTAGGTATGCTTGTGGTTCAGTATTATTGTAGCCATGATCAGAGTGGTCCTATGACGGTATGTTTGACCATACCTCTCAACCTCTTAGATCAAGAAGTCTGGACAAAGCCGTATATAAAAGTGGGACAAAGGCCCAAATATAGGGACAGACTTTAAATATTTCTCTTACAAACTTAAAAATTTGCTAGAATATCAGGTATTATACCATGACACCCCATTCATATTCCAAAACGTGCACGCTGATTGGCCAGCGTGCCCGTTGTAAATCGAGTTATACTAATGGAAAAAGGTCCAGTCGCCCGGACTTTTTTCCATTAGTATAACTCTCTTTTTAAAACACTGTCTCGCTATGTTAAATGGGTTTAACATAGTGAGACAGCTTTAAAATAAGCAACGGACATCTCCGTTGTTTATTTTAAAGCTGTCTCACTATGCTAAACCCATTTAACATAGCGAAACAGTAAAAAAAAAGCAACAGAGATCTTGCTTTCTCCGTTGCTTTTGCTCACTCTGACGCAGGCGCGCAGTACGTCAGAACTGCCGCGGATGCCAGACATCTGCGGAAGGGCAGTAAACAGGCATTATACTATGCCATTATTTAAGAAAAGTAATAGTTTATTTTCTTAAATAATGTCATGGTATAACAGCAATAACCCACTTCTGGGTGTGGGTAATGCTGTATTTACCACGGTTGGCTTTGTTTGGTCCCTCCGGCTTCGCCCTCGGGACCAAACCACGCCAACCGTGGGTAAATCCAGCATTACCCACACCCAGGCGTGGGTTATTGCTATATTGCATCATCATGAATTTTCTGAAGGGAATGAAGTCTGAAAGTCAAATGTCTGTCATTATTTTCTAACTTCAGTCTTTAATGATTTTTTTGTATTAATTTGCTAGAAAAAAACACAATTTTATGAAAAACAGACCAAAAATGTGAGGCAGAAATCTGGACATTCTGTGTAAATCTGTACAGCTGAATATGTTTGACTAACTCCTGAAAATCTACCTGCAGATTATTAAACACAAACTTTGGATACCGTTGTTACAGGGAATTGCCATTTAGGGTAACCCATTGCAGAAATATTGAAATAATGGAAACAACATTAGGAAGTGGGAAGAGGGCTTCTCAGCTATTCTTCCAGAAATATCTAAACAGGAGACCTGACCTGTCCAATAAAATCTGTCTAGGGGTCATGCATCTAAACACAAGATGTCTGTCTGGAATGTGAATGCAGGTAGATTGTCTTTATTCTCTTACAAAACATGTACATTGATTTTCTTAATAAGTATTAGAGGTAATGCTTTCCTACATTTATTAGTTCTTTACAAACTGGGTATGCAGTCTCACCTATATTTAGTAACAGTAATTTATTTTAGAGTTTTGCTGCGATTTACATCAAAAGATCATGTTTGCAGACTGAAATGTTTTTTAACAGACAGCAGTATGTTTTTTCTTTGAAGACAAGCTATTCTGGTGAAATGATTTGAGATTACTTAGTTTTATATAAGTAACTAATGATAGGTTACAATTGTTTCTGTTTTGATTGTTAACTAATATTGAATGGATACGTTTATTCTCTGCAGATGGAACAAACTCCAAGGATTTGGTATCCATTTTGCATTGAATGCCAAGTAACTGTTGTTAACATGCATCTTAGTCAAACAGGCTGACTAAAATCATCAATAATTCCAGCTTATTTTGACCTGTTTTTAACTTGAAAAATGAATGTGCCTTTCTTCTTTCAGTCCAGGAGTTGGATTCATTTTGTTTGTATTTGTTTGTATTTAATGTGTAGAGTCATTTTATGCTAGAATCTAATAAACTGGAATAATTTCCTCTTCACATCAAGACGTAACTGGCAAATTACTAAACAGCAGTTTTGATTGGTGATACAAGTTTTACACAGCTTCTTTAACTTTTTTAGGCTTCGTAATGTAAGGCATGTCTCCGGTGATCTTGAAATTTAGTTTCCCTTTCTTGATATGCTCTTCCAGATTGTAAGAGGGTGGAGTAGTTGTTTCTAGTTAAGTCAGTTAAGTACAATAAATATAATCTTTACAACGGCATAATTTGACTTCATATTTGGAATGTGAATGGGCTTGATAAAATAAAAAAGTTGATATAGTGGTTAAAGTGGTTTACTATCAAATGTTTGAATTCACTGTGGTCGAATGTTCAGATTTTCAAATTACATACTCTAAAATCAGAACACCGAAAGCAGTAAATTTCAGACTAAGCATTTCAGTAAAGTAGAATATCAAACATGTTGACTTTACTGAAATGCTCCCATGCACTCAGCAATAAAACACACTTATTGCAGGGGAGGGGGGGCAAGCCCCCTGCACCCTCCACACCCCTACTTATATATACAAAATCTGAGATTGCGCTACAGTGAAGAAAAGGGTACATTACCCGCTCCCCACTTCAGTGCAGTCTGTACCAAATTGGCGAACCTTGTAATAGCAAATGTTCACTATTACAACTTTCGACAATTTGGTGTTCGCGGTACTGGATTTGCAAATTAGAATTCAGTCATATGTCAATCTTACAAAGTGCGATCGACTATATGATAGTAAACCGGTTAAAGTATCTACCTCAAAGATGCAAGGTTAAGGGTTTGAATCTGATCTTTGGAAGGGAAATTGGCTAGGCTTAAAAGGCCCCTAAGGGCAGTTAGCCTAGTACTTATGAGTCTATAAGGAACTGACCTGCATTCACAGTAGTTATGCAATAGTAATAAAGTTAAAGAAAATGCACCTGAATCAAAAGTATATTGTGAGAAGCACTGACATTTTACAGCATTCTTTTTGAAAATTAATCTCTTTAATGAATGGGTATGTGTAGCTGCTGACGTTCACCCTGAGTTGCCAGAGAAGCTCTCTGTACTCTAATCTGATCTCCCATGCACCTTCCCTTGAGAACCTGAGTACCTTTTTGGGTATATCAAAACAAAACTTTTGAAAATTAGTACAATTTAACAAATGTTTGTAGTGCACTGTTGGAATTGTTATTAGTTATATTACAATTATGGTCATAGATGTGGGTATCCTGACCATATTGTCATATAACCAAGCTCCAATGTTAAACAATTCCCTTTCTGTAGTGTGAGGATTATGCACCATATTATTTTTAAGAGTTTTTTTTTTTTTCATCTTCAAAATATATAGGCATTTTACAAAATCCACACTTCTTAGTGCCCTTCTTTAATCCTTGGGTAATAAAATCTACTTCCTTACGTCTGTTCATAATTACTAAGCTACATGCCCTTGTAGACCAATTTAAGCCTAGCCATTTTCCCTTTTGTGTTCAAAAATATATCTCATTTGGTTATAGATTGGCCTCATCCATCCCATAGTCAGAAATGATATATTACCCGTAATGAGAATAACTGGGAGCATACTGTGGATAATATGAGAGGACCCGTGCATGGGATAAAGCATTTAGGAGCTGCATCCGTACTAGTAGTACAGGGGGCGGTCCTGGGGTAAACTTTCTGTTTACCATCCATAGTTCTAAGTTCTGCTTGAAAGTGGACAGCGATGAACTTTGTTTTATGTGGATTGGGAGTCTGTTCCACAGCAGCAGTATCATCTGTGAAATATACCTGTCCCTCCAAACCATTCTGTTGATGTTGGGGATGAGGTTTATATCCATAGACAAAATATTTCTGATGCTGTTTGACTTGCTAATATGTAGTAAATCTATCAGTAATGGGTCGTAGGATGCCTTGTATGCCAGACAGAATTCTCTTCTCAGCCGTCTGTAGGATACCGACTATCGTGACAAGGTTTGAGTTGGTCCATGTAGGACATGTTGTTTAGGCCTTGTATCCTTTTAGTAAGGTATCTCTGTGGGCGGTCCAGTTGTTGGATGTGTCTGGACTGATACATGCCAAAGGGGGCATTATATTCAATGCCTGGCCTAATGATGTCAGAGAAAAGCAGGACAGTGACACCCCCAGATCTAGACATTGTCTCTGTTTATAAGCTGTACATTATAGAAGGACTTTCTTATGACAATAGACACATGTTAGTCAAAAGTTAGGTCACTGTCCACATAAGTGCCTTTTTTCAAATGCAGCTTGGATCAATGGATGGGGAACTGCAAATTCACACCTGGGGTAGTGCCTGTGTCTTTATGGACTGGGGCAATCTATAAGATACTCAATGCACAGGCACAAATCCATGCCATCCTCTTGTCCCTTGGGGCCATATGTTGGGTAAAAGTGGCTTATACTGGCCAGGCTTATAAGCACTCTAAAGCCATTAGCCTAGTAATCTACTATGAACCTTAAATATGCTCGTTAGCCCTTTTTATGGGGACCTAAATAGGTGTTAGTTGGTTGGCACCTGTATAAGGCTGCTATTTATGTGAAAGTAAGTGTACCTTTTCCTTTGTTTCCAGCATGATTTGTTTAGGTAATTATTTAACTATAGGTGGAACTTCTTTAATGACAGTTTACATGTCCAGTGTTTTTTATCTCATTTTATGAGGTATTACCTTTTCTTATGATATTGTATTTTGTATGATATTTAAGTATCTGCATGCGGTCGTGCAGAAGTTAGCATTGTCGCCTCACAGCAAGAGGTTCTCCCATTCGATTCTCTGCTGGAGTGTAGGGAGTGCCTTCTATGTGGAGTCTGCATGTCCTCCTCACGGTCGAGTGATGTTTATAGACATGTAGGTAGGTGCGTGTGTGAATGGGCGTGGCTTCTTTGAAGGCTGGGCATCGGGCTGGCAACTCGGCATCGTAAAAATCCACTGGCAATCATTAGCGGACAGGAGTTCTGCTGTGGCGACCCCTAACCGGGAAAAGCCGAAAGACATTGCTTTTACACTAATAATTCTGGCTACTTAAATTTTCTTGATGAACCACCTCCTTCTGGAAACAGAACACAGTCTGTGGTTCTACAATTTCCTGTTACACTGACCATTCCAAAACAGTGTGGTACAGTTGTAGGTTTTAAGATATCAGGTCTTTGAAATAATATAGTCAGTGTAACAGTAAAGCTACATACCTACCATCCTATAGTGGTTTATAGGGAGATCATGTTCCTTTACTGGAAGTATTCACAATTAAATCATCTATATGGTCTGTTTTTTTTTTTTTTGTGATTTGGTAGAATTGTCAGCTTTGTTGTGCCTTCAGAATCACTGCTCATAATGTACTGAACTCTAACACTCAAAGTATACAAAAACCTGAAAAAGCTTACCAAGCACAATGGGCTGGATTCACGATGGCTTGCACGGAGTCTAAGAGTAGAGTAAGACTCCATGCAGCCATCATGTCCAATGAGCGATCAAGGAACAGCCTGTTGGGGCGTGTAAGAGAGCTTCTAAAATGACTCTTACACGGACAGCGCTTGGATATGCAAATTACCTCACTGAAAGGCATGCAAATGAGGTAAATTTGTGATCCAGGAAGCACAAACCTGTCCATGTAGAAGCCGTGTTAGCTGCAGAAATGTACTCAGTTGACAACTGAGTACCGTTCTGCAAATAGCACAATGGAGCCTTGTCAGCTCCAAATAAAGGTTGCATATGTTTGAGGAAGCATGCCAATGTCCAAATATGTGGCCACTGACAACGTACCCACATGCAAAATTAAAATAAAAATTACTTTTTTTCGGCGATTACTGATGTTTAAACGTAGCGCAGCACCACGCAAATGGGCTGCTCTGCAAAAAAAACAGAAAAATAAAAATTTAAAACCCACAAACGTGGATTTTATGAAAACCATCAATTTACAATGTAAGGGAATAGCAGGCTGAAAACAACATGGCCACCGAGTAGGGGTTGCTAAGGGGGGAAGCTCAGTGTAAGACATGTAACTAAGCATTAGTAGGCAATCCTATGTAAATGAGTGTTAGGATAGTGAATCGCACTTTTACATAGCAAATGAGCACATTCCCTGGAGTGTATGAGTAGGAAAAGGGGAGTAACAGAGTAGGAGATAGGTGACATCACAGGGGGGGTATGTATGAAAGTAATGAAGCTCATTGGAGCAGAGTGGCATGTGTCAGCTGTCAGTTAGACATCATGGAAAGAGGTGTGTCAACAGGTAGGCCAGGGAAATCCAAGAAATGGAAGGTGTATGCCGTGGGTAACACCAAAGTTTCTTGCTGAACGTGCATGAGCGTGCCTGCAGATCAGAGTGAGACAGAGTGTGCGTGTTTAAGCGTGAGGGCGCGCTTTTAAGCCAGAGTAAGCATGTATAAGGCAGTTTAGTGTTGTAAGCGCGTTTGCGCTGGTGTGCATGCATTTTAACCCGAATAGGTAAGTTTTACTCTGTGTAAGCATGTGTGCGTGTGGGTTAGCTGCTGGGCACGTGATTGCGCTTGTGTGTGCAGCGCTCCTCCCCCCCGAGGAAACAGAAAGGAAAAAGGAAGCACAACAAATAGTAGGAAGCTACCAGGGAGTACTAGCAGAGCTAGCAGGTGAAAACAATCAGAACTAGGCAATTACACAGGCAGAACACTAGCCCAGCCCAGCACTTAAAACTCTGCAAACAACAGTGCATTATGTTTCTCTCAAGAGACACTGCAACACTGGATTAAGTTACTAGAAGTGAAAACTGAAAAAGCTTCACTCAGACAAAAAATGCTAGGGGCTGCCATAGCTGTTATAAGGCGACATATGCAACATGCTGAGGGTGGTGACAATGCAAATGCTGCTGGACAACCCACAGTGAGGAGACGGAGAAGAGTGTACAGGCCCAGGGTCATCTACCAGGGGTTATGTGAGCTGGAGATAGTGGAGCGCTATAGAGTGGACAGAGACCTCCTGCAGCAAATTGTTGAGCTGTGCAGGCCACGCCTCACACACAGAACCAACAGAGGGGAACCCATCCCAGTGGAAACCAAGGTATGTGTTGGCCTAAGAATACTAGCAACAGGTACCTTCCAGAGACCAACTGGTGATATGATGGGGATATCACAGGCATCAGCATCCAGGGTACTGCACCAGTTCCTGGATGCCATGTCAGCACATATTGGTGATCATGTATATTTCCCCAATTCTTGTGAGGTATTTGCCAGCAATATGCATCTCTTTCAGCAAATAGTGGAATACCCTGAGGTAGTGGGTGCAGTAGACTGCACACATATACACATCAAAGCACCAGCTGCTGATCGGGGTAGGGCCTACAATGACCGCAAGGGCTTCCCTCCATCAACTGGTCAGGTCGTGTGTGCTCCCCAGGGCATTATACTGAATGTGTGTGCTGGCTGCCCTGGAAGCTACCATGATTCCCATATCTGGCATCTGATGCAGCTGTACCAGACATTTGCCAATGGGGACATCCCACATGGTCACCTAGTGGGGGATGCTGGCTATGCACTGGAGCTGTGGCTGATGACACCCATCAGAAACGCACACACACCTGAACAGGAACGCCATAATGAGGCACACGCACAAACACGTAATGTAATAGAGCTTGTGTTTGGGCTGCTCAAGTCATGGTTCCAGTGCCTGGACACATCTGGTGGAGCCTTGCAGTACTCGCCAACTACATGTACCCAAATTGTCATGGTATGTACTGTGCTACATAATATGATTCTGCGAAAACAGCTGCAGCAGGACCAGCATAGGCCTGGGCCAAACGCCCCCCCACCATTGCCAAGGCCATCATAGGCAGAGCGTGACTCGGAGGTGGAACAACCTGAGCCTGCCCCAGTAGGCAGAAGGAGGCGTGCCCAGTATGCCTTGGCCTTGGCAAAGGGGCAATGCATAGCACATGCACTGGCTCAGTAGGAACCCTGGAAATGATACCTCTCTCTGACTCCCACATATAGTAAAAGGGGTGCCTAAGTTGACTCAACCTGCTTTCAAACATGTACAGGGAGTGTAGTATGTGCATCCGACATAGGCAGCCCTGCAGCACCACCTGAGGCATGATTGCCATGTGTTAAGCAATGTAACATCATGTAGTATATGCAAACTTGATGACCTTGAGTAACATCCTACCCTCACCAAGCATGATGTCACCATATGAAGACAAGATGATCAATTACAACAATTGGCTTAAGTATTGGTGTCAGTCAAAGGGGATCCAATGCCTGTCAGCCTGGGATGACATGCTCAACAAGGCACGATGCTCTGCTAGGGATGGCTTGCACCTATCACCCCTGGCCTTTTGGATATTGCCAAAGGCTCTTGTCACCCCCATAGTGCCTTGTATAGGTAAGGCTCAAAACACAAACCCACCTCCATAGGTATCACAAGGGATAAGAAACTAGAAGTAATGCTACTCAATGCCAGAAGTCTAAATTGCAAGATGCACGCAGTCCAAACTCTCCTCAGCATGGAGAATGTTGATATCTGTGCAGTAACAGAAACCTGGTTCAAGGCTCCCAAGAGCACCCTAGCACTACCAGGTTACACCTCATACCATGCTTTACAGCCCCAAAACATGGAACAAACTACAAAAGGAGGGTGAGTATCAATAATTGTCAAGGATACCCACACCCCCAGGTTGGTGCCACAGCATGAAGCATCACAGACTATCCACGTGCAACTAACAGTGGGTAAAACTGCCTCCCAGTTCATAGCCTGCTACAGACCACCCTCCTAAACCCAGGAACCCCACTTGGCCTACTTGAGAACACATGAAAATATGAAGGTCTCTCCAAACAACATTATACTGGGCGACTTCAACTATCTAAACATAGACTGGGAGCATTACTCTAGCTCCAACACCCTAGTCCAAAGCTTCCTAGAATTCATAAACTCAAATGCTATGGAACAACTTGTTACCACTCCCACAAGAGAGGAAAACATACTGGACCTGATCATCACCAACATGGGGACTCTATGCTCCAGACCAGAAGTGTATCCCTCAATGGTAAGATCAGACCATAAACTAATCTCACTGGATATTCACATCCCGACCCCACCCCCTGCCCTGAAAACTACAGTGAAAAACTTCTCTAAAGCAAATTTCACACTCCTCAAAACCGAGGTGGAATCCTTCAAAGCCCCCGGGCCTGTGGAAAATACGGCCCAGACCGGAGAATCCATTATAAATGCATTCTATGAACACCTTCAGGAATGCATGGATCATACAATCCCAAATAAAACCAAGACCCAATCCTCCAAAGGCAGGCATCCTGTCTGGTGGACCCCAGCCATTAACAAACCATACAAGAGAAGGAGGAAGCTACTACATGATAGAGCAAAACCCAAAAAGGGAAGGCATCTCTGATCAGTATTATTAAAAAAAACTATGACCACACATACAATCCTCTAAGGCCAGCTACGAGATAAAAATTGTACATGGCACTAAGGATAATCGCAAGGCTTTCTTTAGTTATGGTAGGAACCTATGTGGGAATTCCCAGATATGCTCAGAATTAGTCCAAAATGACAATGCACCAAACCCACAGACATTGCCAACATCTGAGCTGACAGGTTCAGTACAAACCCCCCCCCCCCCACCAAAAGGCCAAATATCTATCCCAGCAGAGTGCTTGCCCCCTGACATCGCAGATGCTCAGGTAACAGCCAGTGTCTCCAAAGCAAAACACACAGCATCAATGGGACCAGACGGTGTCCCGGGCTGCGTCCAACATGAACTCCAAGAAGAACTGAACACAAACAGAAAACTACTGTTCAATCTCAGCCTTACCACAGGATATGTACCCAAACAGCAGTGTACAGCAACAGTGGTCTCTCTGCACAAAGGTGGTGCCTCAATGGATACTGCAAACTATCACTCCAGAATCCTGACTAGCTTGGTTTGCAAAGCTACAGAAAGGATCATCATGGACCTCAGAAATAAAGATATTGGGGACCTACAGACACTGGACCCTACCAAGTGTGGCTTTCTTAAGGGCAGATCCTGCCCCTTAAACCTGGTTGAGTCATTTGAAACAGTCAACAAGGCCATTGAAGAGGGGAAGGTGGTCCACACAGCCTACCTGGACCTTGCAAAAACCTTCCATACAATACCCCACTTGGTTATTATAGATAAGCTCATCAGCTTAAATATAAACCCCTATGTCACTAGATGGGTTGCAAACCGGCTCAAGGACAGAACCCACATGGTCAGAAATGCTGGAGCCATGTCAGACTCCAAACCATCTACAAGTGGCATCCCACAAGGCTCAGTCCTGGG